>NC_060279.1:24252808-24423041 GCF_021613505.1 Equus quagga | reverse complement strand
CATAAACCTATCTATCCATCTTCAATCTGTCTTCATGGAGATTGTTCACCCATAGCCATCCAAGTCATTTGGAAGAAAAATTTTTAGGTGCCAAGATTATTATGATCCGAGTTTAGGAAAATTGAGAGAGGATTTTTTTGTGGAGGATATTTTTATTGGAGATGATAGTGATAGAAATTAAGGACATAAAGAATGAATTATCGAAATGAGTATTTTAGAAAATGTGAGTAGAATTGAGATTTAAGTTGGAATTACTGAAGTTAGGAGATTAGGAACAGTTTGTGCTAATTAATGGATCGTTGCTAAGAATGGCTTTATAAAAATATGCTAACTGGATTTCTGATTATTCCTTTAGATGCCTCTTTTCCTCTTGATTCTTTACAAGGTCTTCCCAACTTTTATTTAGTGCCTATTGACCATGCTTACATCAGGAGGAACAGTTTTGTGTGGCGATTGAGTATCTCACCGTTTATCATGTGCCTTTTAGCTAATAAGGCATAGTGACCTGACGTATCCAGGCCTTAGTTTTCTCATTTGTAAATGGGAGATAATGTTAACTTTATCACAAGATTAAGTGAAAATTAATGTATATAAAGCAGTGGTCTTCAAAATATTTTGCTTGCATTCCCATAAAAGAATTTTGAAAAAGATTCTTTCACGTATTTTTAAGTTGAAATCTGCTATTTGTCACTGGGTTTAAATAGTTGAAAAATGTAATCTCCAGTGTATTTGAAATATTGACACTTTGAAATAAAGCTATTATATCCTCATTTTAAATGCATCCATTTAAATATAAATACTATAATATTGTGATAGTATTTATTTTATGAAATATGTGAACAGACTCCTAACAGTCTGAAAGTTTACATTGTTCCTTTTTGTCTTTGAAATCATTTCCATGCATGCATTTTCCCCACAGAATTCTATAATATATTTTTGTGCCTAGAAGTGCTTTATTGATCATCTCTCCAATTTCTCTACTACTATAATATGTATTCTTATAAACACAAGTGTTCTAAGTGTTTAAATCTTTTCTGGCTTGAGTTATTACAATTAATGCATAATTGATTAAAATGATAATAGTCATGGTGCCTTGAGGAAAGGAGGGTTTTGCTGATACCCTTTGTTTGGCACTATAGAGGTTTTAAAATTTTAGGCAACGTACTCTTGTAAGATTTGGGGTGGGTGAGAGACCTGCCTTTTTTTTTAAAGCGAGAGAAGGTCATCTGTGAAGAAGGAGGTCAGAAGTAGAGAGAGCACAGAGCTTAGACTGCAGGTGAGTTCTCAGGCAGATCATCTTGGGAAAGAGAATATGGGGAAACTGAAGGTCTGAAAATTGATTCCCATAGAACTTATTCATGCTTATGTACCCCTTGGAAAGTCTTTGTTTACCCGAGTTTGAAGTTGGTGAATTAAGTATGTAATTCAGAGCCCAGTTTATAAATAGTAGAATTCTAAAAAAATATTTGGAGCGTCTTAAGATTCTCTGTATTTAAGTTCCTTATTTAGAATATTTGTTCCATGATTTCCATCAAAGTCCTTATTTTAAATGTCTTAAAGGAAATCTAAAAAGTAATAGGTTTTTATTTTTGTACTTATTTTGTACTTATTTTGAAATTTCTACAGCTATTGCTATTGTAGAAATCCTAGCTTATCGAAATTATACTTTTGTGGTTTAGTTGTTGGTTTTCCCCAATTGGTATCATAAATGTCCTTTACCAACTCCAGTTAAGAGATCTAAGATTTCAAAGGGATTAAACTTTTAAGTGTTTCATTTAATACTTTAAAAAACTGTTACAATTTTATTTTTAGAACCGTCATGCTACTGTAGTCTTCTAAAATTGTGGTAGCTTGCTATCTAGGTTTTGGTTGGTTGGTTGGTTTTTTAATCCATTCAGAAGATAGGATATTTCTAAACCTTTATTATTTTGTTGGTAAGTCAAGTTTGATTCTCAGTAAGAATTATTTCTGAATATCAAACAGTTTTAAGGTATAATTTTAAATATTAGATAGAAGCAAAAGAAAAACCACATTGGGTTTATGTCCTTTAAATAGTTTAGTTCATTTCTACTTTTTTAATGGAAAGGGTAAAACTTTTTTGGATTCAAAGCATCCTGAGGGGTAAATTGTTTTCAGTAATACCAGTTACTTTTTCCTGTTATTTTATAGGAGAGTAATCAGGTCTGAGAAAATAGAAACACGAAAAGGTCATTTCAGCTATTCAGTCTCATATTCAAGGGGTTGGTGAGAGAGGACATCAGCCATTTGAGTTAGAGCCCCGTGAGGTTTTATTCATTTATATTTTTATTTCATTGTTAGGGTGAGAAGAGGCATTTCCAGAGTAGAGAAAGAAGGAAACTTAAGAAAGAACTCTTTGATAAGCATATACTAGTAATGATAATGTCTTACATAGTGCTTACCGTATGTCAGGTACTTTCCATATATTAATTCATTTAGTTTTTGAACAACTCTGTGAAGTAGGTTTTCTCATCATCCCTATTTTTGAAGATGAGTTAAACTGAGGCACAGACAGATGAAGTAAATTTGCGCAAGGTCACAGAGCTAGGACGTGGCAGGACTGGGATTCATACTTGGAGTCTGGCTCTGTAATGGTTACTCTCTTAACTGTTATACTAAAATCTCGCATTTCCTGGGAACATCAGTCATCTCTTGGGCCTCATGGACACATACATGATCGAAAATGGTGGAGTCCAGTTCAAGGGTTAGGGAAAGAACGTTGTCAAATGCCTAATTAGGCATTCTCTGCTACCAGATGCGATTCCTCTACACGCACAGCCCATACTCCCGTATTAGAAGAGCTCTTAGTCCTCACAGCTTGGATGCCAGTTTCTGTCACATCAGGACCTTAATTACAGTGCTAAGACTTTTTTTGAAACTTAACTGTTATTCTTCATGGGGAAAAATACTAAAAAATAGTTTGTATCTGTTTAAGAAGAGCTTTTAATGAAGATATTTTAATTCAGACTTTCTGTAATAAAGACTCAGATGCAAAGAAATATGTTTAAATATTAAGTATGCTATTAAGATGTGAGACTTGATGGAAACCTTTCTTTGTTGCATTCCATGTTCTGTTAAGTAGGATTTAAATTATCTTACTGCCACAATCCATTGAGAAAAAGAATGAGTCCCATGTTAAAGGGTTTTAATTTAGGGTACTCACTAGACATAGCAATAGATTTATTAATAAGGCTTCTGACCAACTTAGGATGTCTGTTTTATTTCCATTGAGTGGTTTGGCTATTTTGCTTTTGTGTTTTTGTTTTATGTGGTTAAAAATTAGATATATATCTTAATATTAAAGTTTTTAAAAGACAGCTTAAAATTTCTTGTCATTGAGTATAAATATTAAATAGTGTACTTCTGATTTGCACTTTCTTAAATTCTCAGCTCCTGTTTTTGTTCTCTTTTATTAAAGATACTAATAAGAAAGTGTAATAGGTTTTGCTTTTAGATTTATTCTATAATTATGATTTTTCTGAAACTTTGATAGCTTCACTTGTTTCTCTTTTCTCCTTTCTTAGTTTTTCCCTATAGCAACCACATAGAATTTTTAAAATAATTTTAGATTCATTTTCACTAACACTGTATCATTCTCTAAATAAAATTTGTTGATGGAATATACAGTTGTGATCTATGATGATTAGCCAAAAATAAAAAAGCTACTGAATGATATATTATTGCTTGATAGATAACTTTTCTAGATTGAGATTTATAGTAGTAGCTCCTTTACTCCTGGAAATGAATGTTCTTTATTCCAAATATTTTGTAACTTTATAAATGATGACAGTTTAACCTCAGAATTCTGTTAATGTTTTATGTGAATAGTTTTGGAATTCTGGCCATTGGTTGGTGGTAGCTATCAATACCTCATAAAAGTCAATTATGACATATTCATAGACAAGCTTCTTAAAATAGGTGGCAACAATGGTTTATTTGTTGATAGTTTAATTAACATGAATGCACCTGAGAATTAGAAAGAAGCCAGAAAAAGACCATGGAGTAATTAAAAGACTTAACCCATGGGCATCTACTTGGCTCTGGGATAGCTGCGTCAGGCTGTCATTCATTCTGTCTATTCTTTACATGCAGTTTCAATAGAGCTTGATTTCTCTGACTTTTTAGTTTATAACAGATTATAAGTAAATTAGAATAGAAGCAATAGTATGCTTCTAGATTAGAAGTAGACTGATTACATTAAGAAGAAATGGCATTATTAACTTTTACACTTGTTGACTTTGTTTTCCTCTTACACAGAGCACATACTTTTATAAATGTGAAAGTTAATAAATAGAATTAAGTCTAAAAAGGAATAGCTGACAGACTTCTAGCAAGGAATAAGATTAAGTAAAAATCATAAAAAGCAGATACAAGTGTTTAAAAATTACAGTGATCTTAGCCTGTTTAGATACGGGGCAAAACACTGTTAACCTACCACCTGAGGTGTGCTCTCTGGTTTTAAAAGTCAAGAGTTTTTAATGACTCCTAACTGATTTAGAAGGTTAAATCAGATTTATTACCTGTCAAGAAGTAGGGATATATAATGTACTTAAGAAAGTCTTTTTAAAGGGGGTGAACTTCAGTGTTTGTGAAATTTCCTTCATTTCCATAAATGGGATATTTACTATATTTAATGTAAGTCTGTTTTCCTTCTCTTTGTTTTCCTGTACTTTGTTTCCTTGTCCTCTTCTGTACTAAAATAGAAATAAAGCTTATTTTGTTTACACTTATTTTAAATGTAAATAAAACCCATCATATTCAAAGTAATTAATTTTTCCCTCAGGTGCTACAAAGTACACAGATAAAGACAATGGAGGAATGCTTGTATGGTCTCCATATCACAGTATCCCAGATGCCAAATGTAAGTTTTCTGAAATTGAATATTTGTGTCAGTAGGGATCTATTAACCAATTCAAAATGCAACTTTGTATTTGTTTTTGAATCTCTTAGATTCTCATAAGAAAATAGTTTGTCTTTGTTTTGTTTTGTTTTTTGATGGAGGTTGTTATATTAGAATGTTTTTCCTTTTGAAAGATAGGGGGTTGATCATTCCAATTTGTGTCAGGCCCAGGAAGACTGAAAAAACCTAGGATCTGATGGCATTGCTGCTTAAATCCTCAAGCAGGGGAGGGAGTTACTATGTAGACATCTGCACAGGCTTTTCCTCAGTATATGGAGCTGTAAAGACATGCCTTCAAACTTCAGAGAGCCCACTATCATTACCATTTTAAAGAGGAAAGGGGAAGGAACTGACTTCAGCAGCCATCAATCAGGTCATCTTGTGCTCTCCATTTCTGGACGGAGACCTTCTGGATCATTGACCATGCACTTCTTGAATCATGGTGTGGCTTTAGACTTCAATGTGATGTAGCGGACCTGATCCTTTGCGGCACATCAGATGTAGGAAACGTGCAGGTAACAAAACTGAGATCCCCGCCCCTCCATTCAGTTATCATTGAATTTATTAAAACAAACAAACGGAAATCACTGAACAGCTATTCTAGCAGCTGTAAAATAAGCTTGTCTTTTTCAGATATTTGCTAAATCTTAAAAATGTCCCATGATTGTTTATTTAGTCCCAGGAAAATTAATGATGTCCTATAATCACGTGCATAGTGTTAAGTCTAATCATACATATTGATGCAATAAGAAAACTAGAAATTGACAATTGAATATTATTCTGCATACCTGATAATTCTTCCTATTTAGGAGTTTTAGAATGCCAACAATAGGTCTAGCTGGTAATCTAGGAATTATATGCCCTTGAGGCATTCTTAACAGAAAACACAAATTGTACATTTGGCCTGGCACTGTATACTGAGAAACCTGAAAGAGACTATCAGGTTTCTCTGGTTCAGTCTTCATTACAGGCAAAGATTTTCATTCACAAACTGAGCATCAGAGTGTCATTGGCTTTTGCTGTTTTATACAATGGTGCATTTCTTACCAAAGTGGAAAACAAATTCAGAAAGCCAACGTATCCTGGTAGCGTGGTGTCCATGTGGAATATCCAACCGAAGGTCTAGGGCAGTGGTTTTCAACCCTGGCTGTGCATTGCAATCACTTGGGGGAACTTTTAAAAAACACTACTGATGTCTGGTCTCTGTCTCAAACCAATAAAATCAGAATCTTCAAGGGTGGAGTCTAGACTTACTCCTTAAAAAATCCCCCACTGATTCTACTGCACAGCCAGGGTTGAGAACCACAGGTCAATTGGTATTGTTTAGCCTTCTATTTATAGGACTATAAGACAGTTTTGTTAATCAGCATATATTTAGACCTATCATGTTTAAATGCTGTAGGTTCTGAACAAAATGTAATACTTGGATTTTCTGCATCAAAAGCTTACAGTCTTAGGGAGATATAATAACATCCATAAAAAATAGTTCTTGTTCTTACAGCATTACAGTCATGCATCACTTAACGACGGGGATGCATTCTGAGAAGTGTGTCAGGCGATTTCGCTGTGTGGACATCATAGAGTGCACTTACGCAAACATATGGTACAGCCTGCTGCACACCTAGGCTGTGTGGCACTAACCTTATGAGGCCACCGTCATATAGTGCAGTCTATTGTTGACCGCAGCGTCGTTATGCGCGCATGACTGTATTGTTATAACAGCACGTTTATATATTAAACTGTACTGTACTGACTAATAATAATAGCAAACTCTCATATAGTACTTAAAACGTGCAGATTCTATTCTAAGCACTTCACATATATTAGCTTATTTAATCCTAGGAGGAAAGTACTGTTTTTGTCACCAATAGAGTGAACAAGCTAAGGTACAAACAGGTCAAGTAAATTACCCAAAGCCAAAAAACTAGTGACAAGGCTGAGAATCAAGCCTAGGCAGACTAGCTGTTCTAAGATCAGAATTCTTAACCACTGTTTCTCAAAAATGTGCTTAAAGAATTAATTTATATGTGTGTGTGTGTGTATATATATATATATATATGGTATAAAAGATTAAGAGGGAGTGACTATATGGACGTCACATAAAACTGAGTCCTGCTAAATGTGAAGTGGTAGACTTCTCAGCACTGAGGCCTTAAAATAGCCAGTATATCATCATTGAAGCTATGCTTATCTAGTAATCCCATTGGCTTGATTGCATATAGAGGATGAATGAAAATGGAATATTCAAATAGAATATTCAGACATCTTTTGTATAGCTAGTAGGAAGAGCTGAAGAAAATTTTAGGGATACTGTAGCTTACTTAGATGTGGTGTTATTCTGTATAGCTGACAAAACTAGATAAACCATCCTTTATTACAGCAATCAGAAAGGAGGGCAAAGGATGATAAAGGCTTTGGGCTAATTCTAAATATGAGATGGAATCTTAAACAGCTAAGTCTCTTCAAATAAAGACTGCAACAGAAAAGTCAAGAAATTATCTAGTATTTTACGCTGTAATTAGGCTCTTTTGGCTGCCCACAGATTAGTTTTTTTTTGTACACAAAAATAATTATAGTAATGTCATTGCATTTAATAAGCATATGGTATATAGTCATAGAGATAAGTCATATCAAACAAAATTTTCAACCAAGTGACCTTCTGATCCTGTTCATAGAAGTAAAAGTCTTTTTTGTAACATTTCATGGAAAATGACTTTGGCTATGTTTTTACCCCTGGGCTATAAGTTTTTTTTATTTTGCTTTGTTTAAAAAAATTGGTAGACCTGGCCAAATGAAGCAAATGAGAATAATTAATTATATAACATTGTTTCATTACAGTGGATGAATATATTGCAATTGCAAAGGAGAAACATGGCTACAATGTGGAACAGGTATGTAGAGAAACATTTTAATAATACGGCTTGCCTCAGTATTTACCAAATACAAAGACCATCTCATGGTAGTTTCTGTCCTAAGCAGGTGCCTAAGTTCACCCAACTTTACAGATACCATGAAAGTCCTAGCAAAGTCTGACCTTTCAACATGAGGGATTTTGCTTTTCTAAACATCGTTCATCTCGAGGGCATGAACATTTTTCTCTCAATACCTCTGTTTCTTATTCTGCTTTGAGTTCTAAAAGTATCTGAAAACCTTTAGGATTACTCTGGCAAATCCTTACCAAAAAGGGAAAAATTTTTTGAATACAAGTAATTCTCTCTGACTTTTTAATTTAAAAGATATAACAGTTAAACTTTTTATCTAAAGAAATCTTTAAGACTTCTAAATTTTGAATGAAATAATTCACAAAGGACTTTTTTTCAATTAGATAACTTTAAAAGGAGATATATATATATATATATATATATATATATATGGCATATGGTTCATAAAATGAAAATGAAATACGGATTCTTAAATCTCATTTCAGTGTGTTAGATCAACCTTTATCAGAAGTATTAGTAAAATAAGTGAATTATCTGTAACCTGGATTAAGAGCTAACTTTATAGTCAGTGACCTGTTTGGATAAAAAATAATTTCTGTGAAATTGAGATGTTTAAATGTAGTTAACTTTTTTGTGGATTTTGAAGGCTTTATGTATTTTGTTTTCAAGCCTTGACTTTCTACTTAATATTTGTTTGAGAAACTTAATCTTTTAAAATGTGACTGCGTGTACATTCATTTTCATGTTCATTTTAAAGAAGTATTACTGAAGTACAAAAAATAAGTTTAAAACTCGTCATTTAAAAAGTTGGTATATCTCTTCTTAAAAAATAAAACTTGGTGCTGTCCTGGTGGCATAGTGGTTAAGTTCATGTGCTCTGCTTCTGTGGCCTGGGGTTCGCAGTTTCATGTCTTGGGTGCAGAACTACACACCACTCATCAAGCCATGCTGTGGCAGCATCCTACATACAAAAAATAGAGGAAGATTGGCATAGCTGTTAGCTCAGGGACAGTCTTCCTCGAGCAAAACGAGGAAGATTGGCAACAGGTGTTAGTTCAGGGCCAATCTTCTTCATAAGTGAAAAATAAAAAATAAAACTTTATTCCCTAAATGATACTCAGTACCTTATAGTAAAGATAAAGACCTACTGCTTATTTATAATAGAAGGGAAAGTCGTGGCGTTGTTGGAAATTGTCCGTTTCAGGCTTTCTTGTGCTTTGGTAATAAAGTCATTGAAATTATTAATATGCCTTATAATAATTGCTTGTGTACATCATGATAATAAAGAACTTTAAAAAATATATGTGGTGAAATATTGTTAAAGTTTCGCTTGAGGTTCTCTTATTTCTTGGGAGCATTTAGCACATGGTATACTTCTAAAAGGTTAAATAAAACTTAAAAATTTCTCTACTAAGTCTCGACTGAGCACTTCTAGTGTTGTGTTATACTTGGTAGTTTCCTTTAAGTATTGATTTACTGGATATTTTTCATTTTAGCATATTTTTCTCAACACATTGACAAATGAGTAAATGTGGGTGAAAGTCTTGATATGAGCCTACAAACCTGCGTTAGTAATTATAGTCACTCTCCTCAGCTCACTGTTTTTCCTAGATTCTGCAGCAAATATGGTATGTAAGAACATTCACTGTTCTGAGGCCCTGATTTAAAAGAAATAGATAAGTGAGCTCTGCTACCTGGGCACCCTGGTTAAAAGCCCCAAACTGTGAGTGTATCTTCAGTTGAAAGTCATGGGCTTCAGATTTTAACCACATTTGTGTTTAACTCTCTTAAGTGTGATGGAACATAAATCCATTAAAACCAAAGGGGAATGATTTCTCTTCAAAGGCACTTGGCATGTTGTTCTGGCATAAACATAACATTGAGAAGTCCCTTGCTGATCTCCCTAATTTCACTCCCTTTCCGGATGAGTGGACAGTGGAAGATAAAGTCCTATTTGAACAAGCCTTTAGTTTTCATGGGAAGAGCTTTCACAGGATTCAGCAAATGGTACGGTAATTTTGATCTTACTCTGATTCATATCTGAATGATATCATATGCTCTTATTAAATACTTCCTAATTATTAAATACAAAAAAAGTTTTCCAGTCTAATTTTAATTTTTAAAAATAGTTTGAAATAGGTATATTTGCATACAGTCCTATTTTCGACAACTATTCTGTTGCATGACAGTTGTCCTATTTTACTGTAATGCATTAATTTTTATTATCACTTACATATATGTGTAATAGAGTTACTAAATATGTTTGTTGTTCCAGGAAAAAAAATCATAATTTCAATTTTATTTTTAAATGTTTCATTTTTTAACATTAGGATTCTATTTTCTAATTCATATTCCTTTGGATGTGAAAACCAATTTTTGACAATTCTGTATTAATTCATTGTTCTTCAGGTGCTGTTGCTTTTTTTTTTAAGGGGAAAAACTGCTCTTTATTTCTAGTTCTGAAATTTTTAATGTTGTGTTGAAATAATATAAACCTGAGAAGTTGCTGCATTAAACTCTTCTAACCTGAATGGATGAAAATTAGATAATTTTTGCAAATATATCTAAGTGTCTTCCATAATTGAAGGGAACATTTTTGATTGGGAGTGTGCATCCTTGTTTGGCAGGATGACAAGTCGGTGCGTGGTCATTAGTCATTTTAATACCCAGAAACTATTTGGTAGCTAAAGACTGTTTGCATTATTTATGATTTTAAAACCTGGATTTAAAATAAAATGATTCCACAAATTCATTTTTAAGAATTGAATAGCTTTTCTTGAAAACATTGTGCTAAGTGAAAGAAGCTAGACATAAAAGGTCACATATTGTATGATTCCATTTATATGAAATATCCAGAATAGGCAAATCCATAGAGACAGAAAGTAGATTAGTTGCCAGGGGCTGAGTTAAGGGGGGAATAGGGAATGACTGCTAATGGGATAGAGTTTCTTTCTGAGGTTATGAAAATATCTGGAATTAAATACTGATGGTTGTACAACTTAGTGAATATACTAAAAACTTCTGAATTGTATGCTTTAAACTGGTGAATTTTATGGTATGTGAATTATGTATCAATAAAAAAATTTCAATTTATAGAGGGAAAAAAAGAATAACTCTAATGAAAACAGATATTGGATAGTAACATTGACTGTGCTGGGGACTCCTGGGGCCATTCTCACCATGTGAGTTTGTAACATTTTTCTATCCCCTGCCCCCTCAGAGCAAATAGGAATGTTCATTCAGAAATGTCAGTGACATAGGTGTGGTGGGCTACCAACAGTTTTTTAGCTCCATAATTCATAAAGGTACCTGTGAAAATATTTGTCATCTATGCTTTTGCTAAGTATCAAAGAATAATATCAGAAATATTGTTCATTCTGTTAATCAGAGTTTATGAGTTAAACTTACTGATATTAACATGATTCTTTTTTTTCAAGCTTCCAGATAAGACAATTGCTAGCCTTGTAAAATATTACTATTCCTGGAAAAAAACTCGATCTAGGACAAGCTTGATGGACCGCCAGGCTCGTAAACTAGCCAATAGGCATAATCAGGGTGACAGGTGGGTTGGCTGCCTTTTATGATTACATTGTTAGGGGCACTGTTATTGGGTGGCTTGCATTCCCTAAGGTGGAGAAATTATCGCAACACATTGTAAATACATCTTATCCTTACATACATGTTTCTGCTCTGACAGGAAGAGCTGAGTGATCAGAAATCTTAATAGTAAGACCTCCTCAACTCTTTAACTGTTAATCATAGCCAGCAAACATTGCAATCAATGCTTCCTTTTAATATTGGTATATTCAATACATACATTTGCAATATATTGAGAAATACATTCTCTAGAAGATGCTCTTTCCACAATTACCTGAGTAACTGAAGTCCGCATTATTGTAGATGTATATTCCTGGTAGTATAAAATCATTTTTCTTCCTGGTTTTTGTCTGCCTTGATCCTCCAACTGGAGAACTGAAATAGTAAGTATTATATCGAGTTAATATATCTGTTCTCTTTCCCAAATATTTCTTTCTAAATATCTTTCCTACTGGGTCTCTATTTTACAGCTAGAAATGTTTGCTAAGATGATTCTATATGCCCCAAATGATAAATGTTTCTAAACACTACAGAAATCTAAATTATAAAAGCTCACCTTCCCAAGGACGCCTCCTGTTCTGTTGGGGAATATTCAGTAAAATTATTAGCAAGGTATATTACAGTTTGATGAGAGCACCAGACTAGAATAAAAAGAGAATTAAGTGTACTATCTTTGTTTGTTCTCAGTGATGATGATGTGGAAGAAACACATCCAATGGATGGAAACGATAGTGATTATGATCCCAAAAAAGAAGCGAAGAAAGAGGTAATGATGATCATTAGAGTGCTTGTAATTGTTCTACAAATCCACTCAAGAGTGAATAATATTTCATATTAAGAAAAATGTTTTTATATAATGGTTTAGGAGACAGTAAATTTCAATGTTAATTAGAGGTTTTTGGAAAAACAGTATTATCGAGAACTCTGATTAGCCAGTGGCTTAAGTAATTTTTGGGTTATCTCATCCACACAAGTATAAAAGCTCTGCCACAATCCCTACCTAATTTTTAATCCGTAGAAAAGAAATAAAACCACCCTCAGATTATATAGTATTAGGTGTAAAATTATGCTTTCTGGGTTTGTTACCCAATTTTTCTTGAAAATACTTTGTTACATGTTATAGGAAATTAGAAATTAGTAACAGGTTATACTGACGGCAGTGAAAATTGAAAGCTGCCTCAAAGGAAGAGCTGGAAGAATCCCCCACTAGAAAGGCACTCATATTCCTCAATATTGATGGTAATGATAATAACTTAAAATCATTAAGGAAAGGCTAAATTGATATACATGCTCATCTATTAATGCAAGGAATTATGTAATTGTAAAAAATAGACCAGAAGTTCCAGGTAAAGGCTTGTGAGGTATAGGCAGCTGTAGAGTAGCGAAAATAACCTTGACACTGGAGACAGAATGTGACCTCAGCCAGTTTAATGACTCCTGTTGCTCTTAAGGGACTCAGTGCCGTGGCCCAGTCTGGTCCTTGTCATCATCTTAAACTCTTGTCAATGAAATTTTTAAAATCCTACTCTTATCTCAACTTGATATTTTACTAATTTTCTTACTACTGCTAAATGTTCTCAGACTCTTCGATTCCTTCATTTTTTTCCAAGTCTGCCTCGTTTCCTTGAGCCATAGACCCAATGATCAACTACTTAAATTGCTCCTTTCCCGATGTTTTTAACTCGCCATTTCCCTTATCTTTCTGCTATACTTTCCTTAACCCCATAAACCTGCAATGCTGGATCAGTTGCTGTTCTTGGTCTGAGAGGTACAGCAGGAGAAAATAGCACAATCATGTAAACTGTTGCTACTTATAAAAAAGAGTTTCTGATCTCAGTGTAGTCGTTAGAGCCTTTCAGTTTTTAACGTCTAAGCCTCAGGTTTTCCCACTGATAAAATGAAAATAATAGGATTGTTTTGAGAATCAAAGACGTAATATGTATAGAAGCACTTATTACTGTACCCAGTATGTAGTAAATCTTAAATAAAAGTTGTTTTCTTATCTGAGCAGCTATGTTGAACTATTCATCCCTTTCTACATGTTGCCTACCACTGCTCCACTCCCTGAAAAACTTGGCCGGTAACTTTACCTTCTGCTTTACAGAGAAGATAGCAAGCAGAAACTCCCTTAAATTCCAGCTCTTCCCCGAACCTCTGTGCTACCATCCTACCCTTTTCACTTGGGTATATTTCCACTTTGAACACTGTATTCAAATTACTGTATTTTGCTCACTAAGCTGTAAACTCTTTGCAGTCAGGAACTGAGTTACATTGTGCATCTTGTATCCCCTTGCACTTTACGCAGTACTCATTGTCCGCTTCCTTGCAATACTTTATATGATCAGACTTTTAAAGTGTAACAAATGTGGCAATATGAAATGATATTCAATGTTTACGGAATGAACAGGTTGTGCCTGAATGCCTCAATAAGAAAGGTCTGTTCCCCTGTTCTGTATAGTTTCACTGCTTGTTTGATTCTAGCCATCTCTTCATATCGCCTTTAGGACTTTTCCCCTCAGTTATCCCTTCTCTATGCCTATCAGCCTTTTCATTGCAGCCCAAGATATACTCAGGTCTTCCATTTAAAAGCATAACTCTCTCTCAACCAGCCTGGAAAAAACTGCACTCCTTAGCACTGCTTCACTCTTGAGTTGCTTCGGCCAGTCCTCTGTCCCTTCACTTCACTGACGCTGCTGGCAGAGGTCACCAGTGACCTCCTAATTACCACAGCCAGTGATTGATTATTCATTGTCTTCTACTTGCGCTTTCTATATCATTTCAAGTTATTGCCCCTCCCTTTTCCTGAAAATCTCTCTTTGACTTTTGTAACACCATTCTGATTCCTGTCTGCCTTTTTAACCATTGTGTCTCAATTTAGTGACTGACTTTTCTCTTTCTCTATTACTCTATTCAGTTTTTCATTACTGTTTTTAATTCTCTCTTAAATAACAGTAAATTTTGTGCTTTTTGTCTTTGTTCTTCTGTGTGACTGGCTTATTTTTATGTTCTCATCTCTTCTCTAAATTATTGAAATTTTCTATCTTATCTCCATGCCTGCAGACTCTCCATACCACACCTTCCAGTCCATTCTTCACTTTGTTGACGGAGCAATCATTTTAAAACCAGATTTAGTGCTTGCAACCCTTCCATGGCTTTGTCTGTAGGATAAAACACAACTCTCTAGTTAGGCATTCTCCTCCCCTCCCTACATATTTCAAATTACTAACAGTGTTTTAGATAAGACTTTTAGTTCCCTGGCTTTTGTCTTATGGTTATATTGGTCCCTTTTTTCTGGAATTCCCTTTCTTCCCAAATCTGCCTAGGAAATTCCTCATAACTCCACAAGATGTAACTTCTGTGAAATCTCCTGTGCCTTATCTTGAATTGACTACCTCCTTATTTTTCTTTAAATCTATTGCAGTACTCATTGAGCTGAGTGGTAATTATTTACTTACCGTCTCCCATCCCCCGCCTGCCTCTCCCTGGGTAGTAAGCTCTTTAAGAGCAGGCATTATTGTGTCTTACCTACAGGGCCTGGTACATAGCAGGCATTCAGTCAGATTTGTTATAATGAATGAGAATATGCATTATAAACTCTTAATTACTGTACAGATAGGAGAAATTAGAGATTTGAGTTTAGTTATCTAGAAAGTGTATGTATCTGGAATACTGTTTTGTCCAACTATTTGAGATGATACAAACGCATTGGTCTTTTGTTTGCCTGTGATCTCGTCCTCTTGGCAAATAACATGAGAGGAGTATGAGTTAAAAAGTATTAAAAAGATACTGCAAGGTGTGGTCCAGGGCTGGCACGGTCTGTCAGCAGCTTTCATTTCTCTGCTCCTTCACAACAGATGGGGACACCAAGCAGAGGATGATACTGTATTATTGCCTTTAACACAAATCTTTATAGCTGCCTCTGCATGTTACTGACACATTATATAGAAGGGTTTTTTTTAACTTTTAAAAATTGTGAACTCTACACACCACAGAGTATGTGCAGTTTAAATAATAATAATAAAACAAACACCAGTGTGTCCATCACTGGGCTCAAGAAACAGAAGTCCTGTGTGTATGTTTCCTTCACTGCAGCCCACTCCCTTCTCACCAGAGGGAACTTCTGTCTTGAAAAGGGAACCCTACTCTGAAATTTAGCCATTATTCACTTCCCTTTATTATAGTTTTATCACATATGTATGTCTCTCTAAGCAACTTTTCATTTAGTTTTTTCCATTTCAAACTTTATTTAAATGGAATCATATTGTATGTATTCTTCAGCTACCTGCATTTTTTTATTGTCCAACATGTTTTTGCAATTCATTTTCATTGTTATAGTATTCCGTTTTATGTATATGCCACAACTTATCCATTCTCTTATCAGTGGACATCATTTCCAATTTTTGGTTGTTATGAACAATATGGATAAGAACACATCCTGAATATGCATATGTAAGAGTTCCTTTGGGACAGTGGTTCTAGCTAGGTTTAATATTGCCCCCATAGGGGCATTTAGAAATTATGGAGATGTCTTTCGTTGTTACAGTGATTATAGGGCACCACTGGCATATAGTGGAAAAGGGATGCCAGCTCTCCTGAAGTGCACAGCACTTCTGCCTTAGAGGTTATTTTGTCTATATAGCTTTACCACCTTTCTTTTGTTAAGTGTTTGCCTGGTATGTCTTTATTATTTATTTTCAACATTTCTGTGTCCTCACGCTTTAAGTCTGTGTCTTACAAGGAGCATATAGATGGGCTTTTACATCTTGTCTGGAGAGTTTATCCCCTTTATGTTGGTCATGATCACTGATCTCTTTGTATTTTTGTTCTTTCTTATTTTTACCTTCTATTTGACTTGATTTTTCTAGTTATCTTTTCCCTCCTTTGTGCCTTTTTTCTTTTTTTGGATTAAGAATCTATCTCTCGTTCCATTTTTTTGCTTTCTACTAGTTTGGGGATGTTTCTATTTTCTATATTCTTATTGTCTACTCTGGAAATTTTATCCTACATATTTAACTTAAAGTCTAATATTGGTGTTTTTAATGACTTTCTGGTTAATACAAAGCCCTTAGAATGCTTTGAGTTCAACCACTACACTCCTGATTTAATGCTATTTTTGTCTGGTTTTAGTTAGATCTTGGTTTTTTAAATCTCTCAAATTAAACATACGTTCAGTGTTTATTTAGATTTACCCACGTGTTTAAAATTTACTGTGCTCACCATTCTTTCTTGAATCTTAGACCTTTCTTTGAAACTAATTTTCCTTTTTCCTGAAGTTCTTTGCAAATTAGATTAGTGAAATCTTTTGGTTATAAACACAGTCAGTCTTACACAGTCAGTCTTGGTATGTCCAAGTGCCTGTTTCTCCTTTGTTCTTGATGCCTTAGTTTTACTGGTGTTAGACTCCTAGTTTGGTAGTTATTATTTGAAGATATTATTCTCCTGCTTCTGATTTCTATCATTGCTGTAGAGAAGTCTTGCAGTCAGGCTAATTGTCATCCTTTGGAGGTAATTTGCCTTCTCTCTGTCTGCTTTTATGATCTCTTCTTTGTCTTTAGTGTTCTATAGTTTCACTTCGATGGATCTGAGTATGGATTTCTTTTTTTAAACTTGCTTTGGATTCATTCTGCTTCCTGAATCGTATGTCTTAAGTTCTGTAAAATTTCCATTTGTTGCCTCTTTGAATATTGATTCTCCCTCATTCTGTTCTTTCCTTTCCTTTGAGAATCCTTTTAGAAATATAATGGACTTTCACATGTCTCTTAAGCACTCATATTTTCCCTCTGTTTGCCTTTCCATATTTCTATACTGCCTTGTGGGCATTTTTCTCATATGTACATTCTGAGTCATTAATTTCTTTTGAGCTCTATCTAATCTGCTAAGTGACCCATCCATTGAGTTTCTAATCTTGTTGATAATATTTTTTTTTATTTCTGGATGTTCTTTTTGGTTCTTTTGCATATCTACTTGGTCGGTTTTGATAGGCTGATTCCTTATAAGAATATTCCCTATTTTCAATGCTGTCTTTTATTTCTTTATACACTATAGCACATTTATTGTATTCTGTTTATCCAGTAGTTCTAGTGTCTGCAGTCTTTGCAGACAGAATTCTGTTGTTTGCTTCTGCTGTCTCTCACTTATGGAGATTGTTTAGCAGTTTGTGGTTGGGAGCTCATTTTCCTTGGAACATACTTGTGGAAAATTCTTGAGACCTCGGTTTAAAGTGCATTCTTCTAGAGACAGTTTGCATTTGCTTCCACTAAGTGTCTGAAGGCTCTGCCAACCTGAGACACTTCGAACTAAATTTTTGATTTGGGGATTTGCAGGCCAGACGGGTCATAAATTTAGTCCCCAAACCTGCCTGAATGTAGGCTTATGGTTAGGAATTCTCAGGGGAGACTTTCTTTGGTTTCTTTCCTTTCCATTCAGCCAAGGGTGAGATAGGCATGACTCCCTTTAATCATCCTCTCCCTCTGCAGGGCAGGGGCATTTTTCTGCCTTGCACAGTGATGGCATCCCCTTCCAGAGTTCTGGCCTTATCTCCTGCCTGTACCTGCTGTCCATTGAAGCTGGGCTTTAGGCAAATGCCAGCTCCTGCATACTCACTTGTCTGTCTGGAGCCCTGCTTTCTCATCATTTCTGGTCTCTGAGGAATTTCCTCACCTCCCTGCTAGCTCAGAAATGAATTTTAAAAGATTTTGTAAAACGTACTTGATCTGGCAATTTTAGGAGTTCTATCCTCGGAGGAGTTTCCTTGAACATCGAATGTGCCATGTGTTGCTTTGGGTTGGGTTTTAAGCAACGAAAGTGGATTATGCTTCCGTTGTACAATTGTTTTGTGACTTTTAGTCAGAGTTCCTTTTCTAAAGAACTGGATTATTAAATCTCTTCAGTGAAATAGCCTTCAACCTAATAGACAGTTTCTAATGGATTCCCGTCTCAGAAACACAGAATAATATTGTATTTTTATGTCATACTTTAAGAATATTGCAAGTAATAATGAAATCCTACTTGAGTTCATGTCATCATTAAAACTTTCCTACCTCATCATAAACACAAATTCACATTTTATTTTATTCATGTGAAGATGAATAGACAAGAGTTTAGAAATGTTGTCAGGATTAAGATAATTCTGTGTACTTTTTAACCTTAAGAGGCATAGTTCTCTTTCAACAACTCTAAAATGAGGATGAAATGTTATCTCTTTTTCACTAGAGGTCTAATCTGCCACTTGTCATAATTCCTAATTTTCCCCTTTGTTACTTTGTTAAAAAATTTTGCACTGGGCTGGCCCCATGGCATAGTGGTTAAGTTTGGCACACTCCACTTTGGTGGCCCAGGTTCATGGGTTCAGATCCTGGGTGCAGACCTACACCACTCATCAGTCATACTGTGGTGGTGACCCACATGTGAAGTAGAGGAGGATTGGCGCAGATGGTGGTTCAGGGTGAATCTTCCTCAAGCAAAGAAGAGGGAGATTGGCAACAGGTGTTAGCTGAGGGCAAATTTTCCTCAACAACAACAAAAAAAACCAAAAAACTTTGACATAATAAGTTATAGCTTTTTTCTTCTTTTTTTTTTTGCCCTTTATTGCTGAGGGAAGATATATCCCATCTCAACACAAACAGGAATACTTTATAGAGTCTGACTTATATTTTTGTTTGTTTGTAGTCCTCTGGGTGTAGAAATCATACATTTTATGGAGTGGATTAATCAAGGATATGTTATGTTGTATGCTTATTTCCCCCACTTGATAAGTGCTATGTATGTGTGTGTGTTTGGACTCATACCTAAGGTAATTGGTTAGAAAGATTTTTTAGGTGTACTTAGTACAACAGATAACTTCTACTACAGTAATAGACTGTTAATAGACTAGTAATAGACTGTTTTCAATTTACACATGTGTAAAAACCAAATTAGCTGTTATTCTCCCTTTATTCTTGTAGGGTAATACTGAACAACCGGTCCAAACTAGCAAGATTGGACTTGGAAGGAGGGAGTATCAGAGTTTACAACACCGCCATCACTCCCAGCGCTCTAAGTGCCGCCCGCCAAAGGGCATGTATTTAACCCAGGAAGATGTGGTAGCTGTGTCCTGTAGTCCCAATGCAGCCAGTACCATCTTGAGGCAACTGGACATGGAGCTGATCTCTTTAAAACGTCAGGTATTTTATAAAAATCGTATTTGTAGTGATTCTGTTCATTTTGCTTATCTGATTTTCCTTCAGTAAACTCAGTTTTTTGCAGATTTTCTCAGCTACTCATTTACATAAGCTTCATTCTTTAAAACTTACCTTGTTTCCAGATTATAAGATGCCTCTGTCTATTCTACATTTGAATCTCAGTGTTGCTACCTGTTAGCTCTGTGATCTTGGGAAATAATAGAATCTCTTTCACATCTGTGAAATTGGGGATAACAGTCATACTTCTCTTGCAGTTTGTTGGGAATTACTTGAGATGATCCATGTAGATTATTTAGCAGTGTTTGGCACATTTTGAATGCTCAATGCAGAATAACAGCTCTCTTCATCATCATCTTCATCACCAGTAGTGTAGCAGTAGTATTGTAATAGTCTCATTGCCATAATCAGGTAGTGGGTACTAGTCAGGATCTAGAGTTAGCAAACCTAAGTTCTAACCCTGGCTACAGCGTCTGCTTCCTGTGTGACGTTAATGGTTGTTCTCAGGTCTCCGGCCTTTCTCTGTCTTCTTTTCCTTGGGTTTACACATTCTGTAATTTTTATATCTCAGACATCTCATATACAATGTCCAAACTGAATACTTCCATACCCACCTTAGCCGTGAGTTCCTCCTTTTGCATTCCTTATCTCAGTGAATAGCACCACAAACGCTCAATTACTCAGCCAGTGACCACAGGGTTATCCTTGATTCCTCCTCCCGAATTCTCCACAGTCAAGTGTTTACAAAGATGTCTTGATTTTGTTTTCAAGTTATTTCTTTAACCGTCTCTGTATACCTCCACTACCACTCCTTCATTCCTGCTGTTTTAAGTGAAGTCCTCAGTATTTCTCAGCTGGACTGTTAAATTAATTTCCATCTTCTTCACTCCATTCTGTTCTCCAAATTACTACTGGAATTATTTTTCTGAAAAGCAAATATGGTTATATTGCTCCCTTGCTTAAAAATCCTTTATGTTTCCTTCATCTTTAGGCAAAATTCAAATTCTTTGGTTTGTCCCCAGCCTAACTGCCAGCTCATGCTTTAAAGCTTTCCTGTCTTCCTAAATGTTATTCTGCCCAGAAGGCATTTCCTCCCCCACCCTTGTCTACCTGCTTAATTCTTGTTAATCCTTTAAAACTCAGTTTAGATGTCATCTCCTCTAGAAAACGTTCCCTAATCTTCTGCACCACCCACACTCACTAGCACAGACACAAACACACACACACACACACACACACACACACACACACACACACGTACTCTCTTGTTCTCTCTCTCTCTCTGAGTCTGGGTTATGTGTTTTAGCATTTATCATACTTTTATATTTATTTATCTCCCCGCTAGTCTATGAAATCCTTGAAGACTGAGACTTTACATTTTATCTCTGTTTGTCTATTTAACGGAGCTGACCAACTCACCACATTTGAATCAGCCTAGATTTATGCATTTTAGCCGTGTTTTTAGGATCTCTGATGAAAAAATTTTTGCAAATCACTTTATAAATATTTGATTTGTCCATACTGAGAAAAACAAAACAGAAGAAAAAGTAAATCAATAAATAAAAAAATCTTAGCCCTTAATATTTCTAGTGAAATGGTACTTGGAAACTTGGCGTGGTTCAGGTTCAGGTTCTGTCTTTTATCCTATCTCTGTAGCAGTGGGAAAGCTTCTTGATTTCTCTGTGCCTTATAACTCTCTCACCTGTAACATGATCACAAAAAGCTAGAGTCAGCTCTGCGGTAATGCTTGTCTTGAAAACATGAATTTGTTCCAGCACAATTGATATACTTGGGAACGACTGGAACATAATGTGAATTTTCTGTTTGCTTACATGTGATTTTTGTCAGTGAATCTTCATCTAGCTGAGTACATACCCAGACCGTTCAAATGTGTGCCAGCTACCTTAGTTCACTGAGTAGAAGCCACACATATCCACATCTGTTGTTAAAACTTTTCATCTAATTTCAAATAACCCTCCTTCTACCACTTCCCAATAACTCATAAGCTGCAACTCTTTTGACACTCACTTCCCTAAGCAACCTTCAGGTCTTTTTCCTGTTAAACTACCATCTCTATTTGTGATATCTAGCATTTGTGAATTTCTTTACCATTTAGAATGTGTAAAACTGTGCTATCGTTTTTATTAGCTTCCTATCTTTTATATGTCATTGATAAAGTTTTTGATTATTATGTCCCAAGCTCCTTTCCCCATAAGCCCTGTGGTTTTTATTGTGCAATTTTGCCTAGTACAGTGACTTTTGAGAATGCATATGTCAAGTTATAGCAGAACTGATTGTTCTTACTTCACAGAGTAGTTGTGAGAATTAAGTGATGTGTTTTATATGAAGCACCGACAATGATACTTATCATAATAAAGACCTAATAGGGGCCGGCCCGGTGGCACAGTGGTTAAGTGCACACATTCAGCTTCGGCAGCCTGGGGTTCGCCGGTTTGGATCCTGGGTGCAGATATGGCACTGCTTGGCACGCCATGCTGTGGTAGGCATCCCACGTATAAAGTGGAGGAAGATGAGCACAGATGTTAGCTCGGGGCTAATCTTCCTCAAAAAAAAAAAAGACCTTATAAATATTATCCACCCTCATCATCATTATTCTTATTGGAATAGTTGTTCTTTGATCAAAACATTATGGTAATGAGAAATATTGATGGAATTTAATTCCTATAGATACCAGTTGTCTTAGGTTATAAGAGACATTGTTAAAAGATAGTCAAATACTATTATTTGTGAACTGTATCTGTTAGTCTATTATATTTGTATATTAGTTGATGTGTATATTAGTTGAATGAGTGGTGTATCACACCCTAAGTGTGATAAGTGTCTATCCTCCTGAAATAAAATTTATAGGATTTTGGTATATATCCTTTTCATTTACTGAATGTTAAAAAATTCACGTAAATATGTGATCTGATTCATATTTTGGGTTATTTTGTTGAAGGTTCAGAATGCTAAGCAAGTAAACAGTGCACTTAAACAGAAAATGGAAGGTGGAATTGAAGAATTCAAACCTCCTGAGGTATGTTATTGAAGAATATATGTGACTGAGAATGGTGAAACCTTGTTCTTTGAGTTATCCAGTGTTCAATGGTCACATGTCTTATTAATACTAACCATTTTCTCAAGTCTTTACTTGTACTTCAGCTGAAACCTAATATGTTTTTTATATTTCTGATAGTTATAGGAGTACTTCACTGCCCATAAAGTCCAATCAAGTCTTTTACAGAAGCTTTTATTATAAAATCTTTTCTCTTTTTTAAGACTCCTATGTTATGCTCCATATCCTGGACTTGCCTTTCTGTGTGTGTAATAATCAGATAATCGCATTTGGTCCTAATGGAATGTTTGCCCCCCACCAAACCACAGGTTGACTGAAATATCTACAAATGAAGTATGTGTGAAAGGGCTGGGGGAGGCAGAAGAGTAATGCTTCAGAAGTAATGTACCACATGCCATCTCACTCATTAGAATCTTTCAGAAAGGAGGAATTGTTATGAAGGAAGTTGTTTTTGTTGATTTGTTCTGCATCTGTTTTGAGAAGGTTAGGTAATGGAAAAGAATGAAATATACATAGACCAATATCTCATTCCAAACCCACAGGTAAATTGACAGTCTAGTGACATTTGTTTATTTAAGGACAGTGGAAGTCAAAGAATACTACTTTACTTTATGTGATATTATTGCAACAAAGAGTTATTTCAAATTTTGTATTGAAATTATTTTAATTTCATATTTAATTATGCATTAAGATGCATAAAAGCAAAAACTTAAAATGTCTATAATTTAAAAATTAAATTAAAAAATACTGCAGATATTGAAAACATGGGAATACCATGAAGAACTTTATGCCAATAAGTTTGAAAATTTAAATAAAACTTAGAAATTCTTAGAAAGATATGTCTTACCAAAATTGTCTTAAAAAGAAAGAAAACCTGAATAATTTATAATCATTAAATAAAATGAAGGAACCGTTAACATTTTTCTCGTAAGAAAGTACCAGGCCCAGATAGTTTTACAGAAAAAGTCTACCAAATTTTCAAAGAAATGATCATTCTAATCTCAGATTTTGCAGAAAATTGCAGGATAATTTCACTCTTACTCACTAGCATTATATAAAGTAAGATGTGAAAGTGCAATAGCATTTATAACCTTTCTCTGTGCTACCTCATTTGATGCTCACATAAATCCGAAGAAGCATCTGGTAAATAGTGAAACTCTGACTATATTTCAGCTTCTTAGAGTCTGATTGGAATCCTAGATTAACATCATCCTGCCTCTTACTTTTGGAAGTTTTCATATAATAGCAAAATTGTATTAGATTCTCACATTTAAATTCACTTATTGGGTTAGAATTTATCAAACATTTATTACATCCCTTGGCTTATTGTAAGGATAATGATCAAAATGAAAGAACCAGAATCTTAACACTCTACCATCTATACATTGAAGTTTGAATGTTACTTTGAGGTTGATTTATTGAACTCATATGACCTGAAAAATATATATGTGTTTTATCATCTAGAAAATGCCCAGGATATATTTATATTTATCATATTATTCCTGTTGCTTTGCAGGGGAGAGCAACCTGAATAGATATATTTCAAAATACTCGATTAACAGTCATAGTAAAGACCTTGAAAAATGTAATGTATCCACTTATCTTTAGGTAATATCTAACCTAAAGAATTTCTACCTAATACCTAATGCAAGAATCTCGGTAACCTTTGGATACATAGGCTACTGTATGATGAAACTCACCTGGAAGTAAACACTTATTAAGATGCTTTACTTATTCATTTGGTTGTATTTATTTTCATTTAGGGAAAAATTTGGTAAAGAAAGTCTGTACACTTCCAGAAGTATGTATTGATTATATGTTTCATGTAAGGCACTGTGGGAAGTGTATGTGGGGAAGAGTGGACACAAAAATGAAGGAAAGATAGATTTTTCCATCTGCTTTTAAAGAAAGAACTTACAGTCTAGCTATTATAAGACAAACTGATTGAAGGTATGTGGTAGATTTGTAAGTAAAGTGCTATAAGAAAACAAGTGGTTATTATTCATTCTGACTAGGATGATCAGGGAAGACTTCCTGCAGAGGGATGTTTCAGCTGAAGTGTGAAGGATGAGTAGGATTTTTGCACATTCAAAAAGGGCAGGAGGAGGGAATAATATGAACAATGGTTGGTGTTGGACAGTACATTCAAAATATAAATCCAGTGGGGAAAAATAAAAACACTTAAAAACCCCCAATAGGTATTCCCTGAGCACTTATGGGCTCATTATTGTGCTGATTACTATTGAGAATTCAGTGGAAGTGTAAAACTATGTTTTCTCAAGAAGCATGTTATTTACTTAGGAAGGCAAACTTGTGTGCAGAGGACGAATGAACATGGTGTGTGAAAGAGACACTAACAAGGTTGAGTTGAACAGGGATTTTTTTGTGCTGGAGATCAATAGGCAAGGGCCAGAGTATAAAGTCTTTGTGAAAGCTAGGAAGAGAAGTTTGCCTTTTAAATTAAGTCAAATGGAAAGGAAGGATATAATGAAAATTTTTAATTAGGGAAGTTATCCTGCACTGTTATATAGGATTAATTAGAAACTTTACAGCTACTAAAATACCATGCATTTGACTGATAAAGTAAATGGCAAAGGAGTATTGGGTAGGATCGGGTCTTAGTTGTAGGAATGGACAGCAAGTGATAAATCCAAAGAACATTGCCAAGTAGGAATTAGTGTGTGTCATTAATGTATCTCCTTGAAAGTATATGAGAGTGTTGGGAGGAGTGGCGGCATGTTTGCTTCTGCTTTGATTTGTTTTGGGTGGAGGTTGGTAGTTGAGGACAAGGAGATTAATAAATCTAGGAAGCAAGAAACTGAAAAAGGAGTGCTTTTTGAAGCTAAAAATTTCTCCCTCGATGGATGTTTTCATGAATACATGGGTGACATCCTTTCATTATGGATGTTGGATGGAATTTTCAGCATCAGGTAGAAGGTTTAAGTTGGTGACCTTTTCTGACTCTTCCCACTCAGAGGTAGTATGAATCTACTACTGACAAAAATGGGACAAATGTGAAGACTAATTAATTTAGCAGGGAAAGGATGCCGTAAAGATGCTGAATTCACTAAGGATGTCATAGGTTGATCTAGAAGGCTCTTTGGGGCCTTTTAAATTATAATTGCTGTTACATGTAGGATTGTTTTATATTATTAATATTTTAGTATTTTTAAAACAGTATTTCAGACTGGGGTTTGCTGTAGAAGAATGTTCTCAGTGGTACTACATAGCTAACCACAACTACCACACAATTTTAGATGCCTAGGTATATTTTAGTTGTCCTTTCTGTAAGTTAAACAAATCTCTACCACAGATTCTTGGGTTTAAAAGAGAATATAAATCAGTAACTTATGTATTTAGAAAATTTTGGCCCTGTTTGTCCTTTAGTCTTCTCCCTCTTCCACTGCTTCCATTTTGTCACACATAGAACTGTTTAATTCCATACAGTTTCAACACCCTCCCCACCGCGTTTTTCCATTGAAGCCTATGCTTAAAGGTTAACGTTGGTGCTAATGACCACACTCCACAGCTCTAACTCCTCATTTCCCTTGCCTTTTTCTGAGCCCTGGATGTAGATGATGACCTCTCTTTCTTCCTTTAACTTTTGAGAGGTTGTGTTCTGTTTTATAACTATTATGTCCCTTCTCAGTTATAATTTTCCTTTCTATACGTAAATGTAGGCATTCTCCCAAGTTTTTATCCTCAGAACTCATTTCTCTCTCTTCTTTTTAGAAATATCTTACAGTCTCATCACTTCACTATATTAAAGTCACATCATATGTACATTTAAATGACACAGATTCAACCACAGATATTCAGCAAAATAAAAAATAAGTTTAGTAATAGCAAGTGTAGTAGTGCTGGCAGTTCTGCCTGAACGCCATTTATCTACTGCATGCCCCACAGTGAGCAGGGAACTGTGAATCCACTATTCCTTGTCAGTTTTAGCTTCCACATGCCTCCTGTGTGAGCTTCTTCTTGAACTGAGTGAGATTCTAGTATTTAAATATGTATTTATATTTTTCACTTAGTACTACCCTATATTCGAGCCAAAGGCTTCATCTGGGATTTAACTGAAAAACTAATGATTCATTCCAATACTGGAGGAATATGTGGCTGTGTGGACTTATTGAGAGATTACGTGCCTGTCTCCATGGCTGCCTTCGTGAGAATATTTCAAGAGTAATTTTGGGAAAAAACCCACTTTTTTTTTTAAATTCATAGGCTAATTTTAGAACCTCATGTCTGAGCAAGCTATGACTCCATTATTTTCCTTCATAAACATTTTCCAGACCCTTAAAAAATGTGTTTGAATAGATGAATCTATTTTAGCCTCAGGTGGAACCCAAGTTCTACCCCAATGTCCTGACTAATACCTCATTTTCGGTGTATCCCAAGTTAAATTCATCATTTTAGCCTTGCCCTCCCACATCTCCCACATCAACGTTTCTTCGCTTCTTATGTCGTTAGCAGCATCACCACTTCTCCCAGCTTTCTAGGCTTAAAGGCTTATTCTGGTTAGAATCCTCTCTTTCTCCCCCTACTTCCTCCCCCCAAAAACTATTGCTCATTAAATTTAGCGTGAACTCATCAACCTTGATATTTACTGCCCTGCCAGAAGCAGTCCTCACCGTATTTTAGTTAACTATCACCATCTTTCCAGGCTTATTTATCATTTCTTCCTGATACAAATCCTGTTGTTCCCTATACATGGTATGTCTTCTCCTCACCTTTGCCTTCTAGAACCTTCTCCTGTTCTTAAATGCGTCTCAGTCTCCGGCCCTTTCAACTTTTCCTTTTTCCATATTCCAGTCATTGTGACTTTTTCCTCTCATCTTTGAATCCCCAGTATATTCTGTACTTATTTATTTTAATAATAATTTGTGTTCATCCCATCTCCTGATTTGTTTATAAGGTGAAAATAGGTTTTCGTAGTACACGTTATTGCTCTTTTATTTTTTTGGTCCCTTTCATTAGTGATACCTTTTCCTCCAGTTTCTACCTTTCAGGTTTAACATTGAATGATCAACTTCAATTTCTGTTTGCTCAGGCACTGTGCTAGATGTTTTTTACATATATTCTAAATACATCCTTATATATATTACATATATTCTAAATTTAATCCTCAGAACAACTTGCAGTGTAGTATTACAGGAGATCCTCACTATGCAAATGCTCATTAATCCAAGGGATGCATAAAGAAGCAAAAGTTGTCAAACAAGAAAATATGCACTGCTGCACTGAGCACCTGAAAAATTAGGCTCTATCACTACTCTCCCTAATTAACTCTAGCTGTTGTCTGGCCCATGATATCAACATCTTCTCTCTTACTCTGGTGCTAGTACAATGCAAATATAGCACAAACCAAAATGAAATTGTAAACGTTGCAAAAGATGCAGAACTTCATGAAGTTTATGAAAGTACAAGAGAATGGCTTTAATCGTTTGCAAAGTTGTTGACAGATCAGTAGCCAGCGGAGTTAACAACTGAAGAAAAGAGGATGATGACTCATAGACAAGCACTTCAAAAAAGAATAATTTGAGCAACAAAGAATTAAGAGAGGCCCTTGAGAAAATTGTTGAAGTCTTTAAAGCAAAAATGACCCAGTCTGTGCTCATGTTGTAAATTTCAAATCTGGGGAATGTTATACCATTGTCTAGTCAGAAAAGATATGCCAAAAAATAAAATGAAAGCATATAAGCAAAATCACTGTTTTTTAAATCAACTAATTTTCTTTCACAAGTTTTAGTTTCGTATTTCAGATTAAGTTGCAGTCAGCCCTTTATTTTTTAACCGTTTACTCTGAAATATTTGGACTTGTTTTAAATAGGTTCCAATACTAATTATCCTTGGGTACCAAGGACCTCTTTTATCTACCTTTCTCAGCCAAGGTGGCATCAGATTGCCAGGTATTAACTCAAATATTAGTTCCTACTCCATTCTTGTTACTCCTCTTTTTGGGGAATGTATGTTGAAAACTTCTACTTTTTCTTCTATCATCTCCCTTTTCATTTTTTTATCCTTGGTTCCCCCTTTTCTTATTACTGCTTCAGGAGTCCTGTTCTCCCGCTTTCTCTACTTTTTTACTATTACTCCTTTGCCTCATCACCAGTATCCTAACCTTGAAGCTTATCCACTGTCTTCGATAGGCCTGTCTTGCTATCCCTTTTTAATCTCATCGTCTAGAATTTAGTGCTGTCTGTGTTTTTCCCTCCTTTACTCAGCCTTTTACTTTTTCCTTTCTTCAAGAATTTGTTTTTAATTTTGGATTTTCGTTTTTATTCTTTCTTCAGACTGCTTACTTATATCTCTTCACACATGGTGAGAAAATTGGTGTTACCCAGAACCTTTGTGTACTGCAGAAACTCTTATTGCTAAACCAAGAATGAGCCCCTTCTCAAAGGAAGCCTTTCTTTCTTTTTGCTCCATGTGTCAATGTGGTACTCCAGGGCATTTTACCTGGGCAGTTTCTACTGCAAGCCTCCATAAGCTCACAGTGTATTTATTTCTATCCTTCCATCAACTGCCAAAGGTCCTTAATCACTAATCAGTGAGAGTACACTAATGAAATTTGATTGAGTGTTTAATATTGTAATATTGCCATAATAAAAATCCTAAACTTAGAATTTTATTTAAACAAAAATAATGGGAGAAATGTAGGAGACTTTGGGGGGGGGGGGGAATCTATTCTTACAGTGGATCGCTTTCTGCTTCATAAATTTAAAGAAATATTTTAGGACTTAGGCCTCATCTACAGTTCTGTGTTAATTTATACAGCACTGTTGTTGGTGGGATGAGGATAGAATTAATCTAAATATGAGGAGAAGAAATTTTAGAGTCACAGATCCTCTCTAAAGAAAATAGTCTCTTAAATGTTTAAAACAGGCTAAAATTAACATTTGCAATGTGTGATAGGAACATTGCAGTTGGAAAATGGGTGACTAATAGATTTTCTCAGTTTTAATATCTCTGACTAGAGTATAAACGCGAATGTTGTTCCTTCTCCCAAATTGGTACATTTCCCTTTCATTATCTTCTTGTGTGGGTAAAAGGTAACTCAGTATATTTCTTAATCCTTATCCTTATAAAAATGGAATCTTAATAAATCAGGATTTTAGTAATCTCATGTCTGTGTTTGGTGAAAAGTTTAAAAAAAATAAGTAAGCACTTTGGAAAAATGTCTTGTCTTCATATCCTCATTAGGAAACTTCTCTTTAATTTTGTAGTCAAATCAGAAAATTAATGCCCGTTGGACCACAGAGGAGCAGCTTCTAGCAGTGCAAGGTATATTAAAGATAAGCAGTTATTGTTGTTAATAATTATTTAACTTGTCATGAAAGATGACTACCATAGTTCTTCCCTTCCTTTAGAAATGGATCAAGAAAGGGCACCTGTGTTCACCATGAAGTCCTGGTGACCAGGAATTCTGTTTTGTACTTGTGGATGTGACATACTGAGACTGTGTGCATTTTGGGTCCTTGAACAGCACGTAAAGCATTCTCAGCACTAAATAAATGATGGTGATGACAAGCTTGAATAAGTCATATGGTCTCTCTGTGCCTCTGCTTCAGTATTCTGCAACTGGGTTCATTCTTGCTATGTCAGTCATTGATAACTCATCATTAAAAGCACAAAGAAACTCTTATGTTTCAGGTTTCTCTGATTACTCTGTATAATAGTGTTTCTCTATTTGGTAAATATCAGGTACTGAAAATATTAATGTTATGCTTAACTTTTGGTGTATTTATAACCTACTTAAGAGATGTGCCACTGAATGTTTAGAAACCTGACTTTTAAAATATATGTATATTACAAAAGAGAGACTTGAGATATATCAAAAAATATGTAAAGTAGCATTTTAAATGCCCTATTTCTAAGAATGCCTTGTTGAATTATACGGCAGAACACTTTTTGTATTATGAATATCCATGGGCAAATTGGAATCATTATAAACTTGGATTTTCTTGGGTTAAAATTACTTAAAGAAGGGCAAATTGTATATTTCTATTCGGTGTTTAGATTTTTTTCCCCTTCAAGATAAACTACCTGCAGGACTGATTGTATAATTTTAAGTTTGATTTACAAGTTGTTTCTTCCTGGCTAGCCCTTTTTGTATGGAGTACTAGTAGCTTTTTTATCTAGCTTAGCTACTATAAGAGAGTTGGGCCCCAGTGACACATATAAGGATACCTTTAAAAACGTTTCCAGGTATTCAAACATAGAGGACGTAATTAAGTCAAGAATGCAGTGGAAGTATCATTCAGATGTGAATAATGAAATTAAAGATTGATTAATAGATGACTCTGCAGTTTGGGTTTGAGTGAGTGAGAATTACCCAGCCAGTATGATTTGAAAATGTCACAGCAGGGTGACAGGATGATGTCAGCTTCATCTTTGGCCTATGCAGCAAAACACAGTCATTTCGTAAATAAAAATACTTGATCCTATGGAGGCAGGCTGCTGTATGTGCATTGAGCACATCTATAATTGTAAAACTAAGTTTCTAAATGAGTCAGAACGATGTTTAATGAGTTTACAATGTACGATAATAGCTGTTTTAAAATTAGAAACTGACAATTTAAATTTTTTATTAAAAATTAGTATTTTCAGTGGCTGCTTCATATTCGAAGTATGACTTATAGCTCTAACATTGTAATATGAGTAGGCATTACTCTTATTGATATAAAGCCTGTGTTTCCCTCCATCATAGTATATAGCCTATAGAATTTAACCCTGCTTTTCAGTAGTTAGTTTCTTAAAGGTTAGTATATTAATCCTGTACTCTAGTGTAAGAATTATGCCAGTGGAAGAATTTTCTGAAGAGAAGCACCTAGGAAAATCTGGGCTAATGTTTCTCTATACGGCACTCAGGATTTGATACTGGTCTACAGCACTCCGTTAAGTGGGAGAGTCCATTGAGTCTTATGGCTGATTTGGATATGATGCAAGGCTGCATTCGAGGGAAGGGACAATGGCAAGATTTGCAGATACAGTTTGAGCTATATATGTGGACGTTATCTCCATTTATAAATATTAAAAGAATAGAGTATTTATAGATATAATCAAACATTTCCTCTCTACTGAGGTATGTTCTGTATTATATTCTTATGCACAGATTAAAAAGCAATCCTTAAATAAAATGCAACCATTTGTACAGGAATATGCATGTCCTTAGGATTTTGAAAACACTTTCTTAATATGTTAATGTCTTTGTTTTTATTTATTTATTTTAACTCTGTGTGGAATTTTTGTTTTCACCTTTGGCTTTTTAAGTTTTTTGTTTTTGTTTTTCGGGGCTTTTTGTTGTTGTTGTTACATAAAATAATGTAAAGCTATTTGTGTCCAAAATAGTTATTTTAGGGAGAATTAAAAAGTACTATTTTTGCCTCATGTGCCCACACGTTTATATAATGCTCAAAAGTGTTTCTTATAAACAGTATAATCATATAATAATGTCACCTGTACCTGAGTCTGTGTGGTTAAGGTACATAAGTGCAGTTTTATTTTAACATATTATGTAGTTTGCTCTCCAAAAGTACTTATCTTTGCAGGCAATTGTGGTTTTTCCCTTCTTTTTAATCTTTATTTGTGATAAACCTTTATATGGTATTCTTATGGCCATTTCACTTTTACAAAGTAATAATAAATCATTTATGTTTTGATATTAACATGTTTTAATTTATATAGTACTTTATGTTCGAGACATTTTACATATATTCCAACTTGACACTGATTTATTAAATGCTTTATTTTATTTTAATCAGAGTTGACTATTACAGTGACCTGGAAAGAGAACTATTGGCTCTAATGTCACTAGTGAGATTTATGACTCTACTATTAAATAAACTTTTCTGTTGTAACTCTTTTAAAACCAAATAAACATATTAAGATCATTTCCTAGGGTTTAAATATATATTTCCTGCTTTATTTCCCATCTACTCATATTGTTATTAACTAACCATTTAAAAAATAAGTACTTAAATAAATAGATGTTATTCTAATAATTAATAAGCTATTTTTCTTCTTTCTCCCTTATTTGGAAAGGGGAAAGTCATGCTCAGACCAAATAGGAATGTCTGTTTATACTCGTGTAATCTCTCACTTGATTGTGTTAGCTTCAGTTCTAGATGTAACTTTCAGTAACGTTCTTAAGAGTCCCCAAGTGGGATATTATAAATGCTGATAATATAATCCTCTTAAAATACTTGCCAAGAATGATATTTCTGCAATTTCTATAATCTGTTCCAGCCTTCAGTATCTAAATTTTCTATTATAAAAAATTAGTTAACAGTGAGACCAATTATAGTCTTTACATATTTGCACTAATGATGAAATACCCCTGTTTGTAGCTTGTGTCATATATATAAACGTTTTTTCTAATCTATAGTACTTTTAGAAATTATCCTAAAATCAGTCTTGATGTTCATATGATAAATGTTCCTTATTTAGCAATAATTAAGAAAGGAATTAGATTCTAGGTGTAATTTTTTTCGTGTAAAATGGAACAATTATTAGCTATTTTCAAAAAATAACAGTACCTTTAAATGATAGTACAAAATATTTACTCTTTAAAGTGTATCGGGGCAGAAGCGTGGTATACAATATTTTGGGTCTCTTAAATGTATTCATTTCATAGTCATGAGTGCTAAAAAACACTATGTGCTCCATCTAAAATATTTGTGCTGTTTTAGGATAAACAACAACAAAAATCTTCTCCAGTTTTATCAAGATGTCAAGTTTAATTTTTAAGGTTTTTGTCCGCATTGCCTGCCTTCTCATATAAAACAGGAGATGGAAGAGCTGTGCCAGTGGTTTTGCTTACAGTTGAATGTTAGCGTCTCGCCCTCTAGCTCACACATGCATTCCTTTTAGGAGGAATGAAGTTGTAAGTCTAGAAATTGTCTTCTTTCTAATTTTATCTCATACTGTTAAAAAAAAGGCTACAATGATTCCTAAAGTAGAGGAAAAAAGAGATTTGGCAGTTGATTAAGAATAAAGATTGTAACCCCGTACACAAACGATCAAAAGGAAGTGGAGAGAGAAGATTCATGCTTTCCATCTAAAAGGTACTCATTTATGTAGAGAATTTCTTCTATGATAACAGAGATCATAAGAAGGGAGGCCCAAAAGTATAATTGTCAGCCCTCTGCTGCACTTGCTTCAGATAATAAATGATTCAAAATTCCCAACATTTTTGTGATAGAATTTAACTTATAACAAGGAAGATGGGAATACAAGCAAGACTCAGAAGAGAAAGGCCAGCCATTGGAAAGAGAATATATGATTTTGACTTTTAGCCCTTGCTTAGGTGCACCAATCACTGTCCCACTGCTGTTGACATCTTTTTTACCTTCTTTAATTTGAATTCTTGAAGAGATTTACAGGAGTTGGAAAGAAGTGCATGTTCCCAAATAGTTTGACTTTAAAATTAATCTCTATTGATAGGAAAGAACCACATTCCTAGAGTTTCTAGACATCACTATGTTCCTATTTCAAAAATAGATTTTTGAAAAATTAATATTTTTCAATTATACTAAATACATGTTCACTTTAAGAAATTTTACTATAAGAAGCAGGGAAAAATATCCTCCAAAATTTCACTACCAAAATTTCAGCAGCTTGCTACTGTAATGTTTTGGCTTTTTTTTTTTTTGTAATCCAAAATCAGATTTTAAAGATAACTTTTTAAACATACCAGAAGCAAATTCATGATATACTTCTGTCTAAGGAAAAAAAAGTCAGGGCTGGCTGGGTGGCACAGCGGTTAAGTGTGCACGTTCCGCTTCGGTGGCCTGGGGTTCACTGGTTCAGATACCGGGTGTGGACAATGGCACCGCTTGGCACGCCATGCTGTGGTAGGCGTCCCACATATAAAATAGAGGAAGATGGGCACAGATGTTATCTCAGGGCCAGTCTTCCTCAGCAAAATGAGGAAGATTGGCAGCAGTTAGCTCAGGGCTGATCTTCCTCAAAAAAAAGAAAAGAAAAAAATGTCTATAATTCCCTTTCCAAAGTTGGGAAACACCATATTACAAATGCTCCTGAAGTTGCTAGCCAAAGCTAAAAAAATATGAATATGTGTTGTTTTGTTAGGTAATATAGACTACTGGTTGGAAAATGGGCTTTTATAAAATGTAATGATAACAATATCCTAATGATATTATGTTAGTACCCAGATATAACTTCAAAAGTGTGTATTAAAGATTATAAAGTATCATCTCCCAGCATAGGAAGTCAAGTTGTTTCATTGTAACTTTCAAATGAAATTTAGAAATTTGACTGAAAACAAGTTTTCTCTCCCTGGGAAATTTATAATTTACCTTTTCCAGGATTCTCCAAAGTATTATTCCACTAATCTTTAAAAACTGACCTCTTGCCCTAAAGGTGAGAAGGTTAATTTAAAACCATGGTTCAGATGGACCCATGCCTTTTGCACCTTCAGGAAGAGAGATTTAATCACTGCTTTTAACGTTTAACTCCCTTGCTGACAGTGCAGTCAGATGGCCTAGTTTACTCTAAACTGTGAAAAAAGAATGGACCACCCTCCTCCAGGTACAAACTGGAACTAAAGTAGCTCAGATCTCCTATGTTGTTCAAGTTAGCTGCTCCGCGTTGCTACCCCGGCTGGTTTGTCCTCCAGAAGACTAACTGGGGATTCTTCTAAAGGAGCAGTCCCATTAAGTCTTCAGCTGGTGTTTGACTAGAGTTTGCCTGGTTATCAGCCACAGTATAGAGCTTAGGAATTGTACCTTCTAACCAAAATATGCTGTTGAAGGAAGTCGGCCACATGTGACTTGTGGTTTGGGGACGAAAAATAGAATGAAGCCTTATAGCAAAGAAAAATCAGTCATATTTCCTGAGCACTTCTTGTGTACTCAGCATTGTAGTAATGCTGGTGCTGATTTGTTTTCTATAGGACAGTACTTCCCAACCTTTTTCACATCGTGGCACACAGAAAATTAGGAAATTTGTCAAAATACACTGGGGCAAACAGAGGAGGCTACTGTTGTCCGGAGGAAGCTGCCAAGGAGCTAGCTATTCCAGACCCTGCCCAGCCATCCTGCAGGCTAAGGACCTTACTGTCTGGGCCCACTTATACACAGGATATGTATGGGGTCCTCAGCCAGACTATGGAAGTCTGCAGTGTGGTCTGAGCCTTGAGATTTTGTGAGTCATTGATATAAGAGTGGCATACGTGAGTGAATAATAAACATGCCTAGGTGACTCAGACCCTAGGTGACTTGGAAAAAGTCCTTGACATCCAAAGTGTCTGGAAAAACTAAAGGTCCTATAGAAGTAGTTTGGGTTTTGGACTCTGTAATTCTGAAAATGCAGCAGTATTGATGACAAGATAAAGTCCATTGAGCAACAGAAAATAAAGTGGAGGATCAAAAAGAATAGAGTCAGAAGAAGAGGGGACAGCTATGTAATGGAATCAGACATGGGGACAACTTAGTAGTAGGTTTGGGAATACATTTTGCCAAACAAATAGGTGTTCTGAGAGTTGTAATTTCTTCAAACTTAGAGTCAGATTTAGTCGTAGTGTGACGTGGCTTCTTGCTAGGAATACAGAAGATCTAATCCTGGATTTATTTAAGGTTTTTGTTACTAAACTCATGTATTCAGTAGGTTTGGTCATTTCTAGAATGTAAATTAAATATCTCTTATGAAAATTAGCACTCTGATAAACACTGTATCTGATTTCTAATTAGTAGTCATTATTCATTGCAGCAATCTCAAATTGGTTGCTGTTTTCCAAAGTATGAGTAGTAGAGAAGCACTTGAATATATAGTAATAGTTCCTAATATGAAATAACCTTGGATTTTTATTGCCAAATAAACCCACTTGGAACCTAGTCACCGTTAGAATTTATACTCGCTTCTGAAGTTCAACCTGGAAATCACCTCATGGATTTAAAGAGAATATAAAATTGTTTATGTTGCTAAAATATTGTAAACAATGTTGAAGTATTATTGTTGCTTTATAGTCATACCTGTTTTTCCCTTTGAAAACAGAGCAAATGGGCATAGTTTACAAACCAAAACTCTCTATTTAAGGTAGATATGGTTATAGCGTAATACTATCAGACCCGCTGCCTAAAATGCTCTAAGATAAAGGAGCTCCCCGTAGAGTCAAGCCTCGCTGGGTGAAGGTAGCAAGAGACGCTTATTCCCAAGTTCTCAATGTAAAATAAGGGCGGAATTTAAAACAGGCCTTATGTCATATCGTGATGGTGCTTTAAGGTAATTGGGTGTATCGTGCCAATAAGTATCAGTAAGAATATATCTATCATTTCTTCTGGGGTAATAGCATATCCTTATATTATTCTCTCGTTTGTGATTGTAGACATGTTAAGTTTATTTAAATCTCCATGTTTCTGGTTGCTTAGCTCAAATTACAGACATATCACAAGCATCAGTATTTTTTTCTCCTTTCTCACCTCTGTAATTAATGTTACTGTTTTCTGGTATTTAAAAAGCAATTTATCAAATTGTAAAATCAAAATTTCTGACAACTTTTATATTTTGAGCTAAGTTTCTCTTTCTAGAATGAGTCAGTGAACTTCTTTTAGAATTTCCTTAAAAGCAAATGATTATCCATCTGATTATATAAAGTCATTTAAAATTCTGTAGCATAATTGACTATCTCAAGTTCATAAACAAATGTTATCCTTTGTTTCAATAAAATTTCCATAATGAAAAGTTAGGTTCTCTGATAAGTGAGTGTACAATCTTTCTTAAATTTAAGGCAGTGATGATGAGTACAGGCAAGCTCCGAGTGGTCACCACTGTAACCTTGTTCTCTGGGCCATAGAGCACAGCCAGGAATCCTTCATTTATACAGTCTCTGGAACTATGAGATGAGTTAAAATCCAACCAGCTCTGCAAAATAGCTTCCCTTTTTTTGTCCATTAGATTATGACAATTCTCCTGCCTTTTATATTTAATTTATTATCTCATTTCTGTTCATTGGTACCCTGGTGAGATAGGCAAGTAATCATGCTGAAGTTGGTATTAAGACCAAAATTAAAATGCTTTTCTTAATGGGGGAACCCTAAGACTACTCACTCAGTCCATTGAGGGGATAAAAGAGATGGCTCATTCCCATCCAGTTTTGTTTACAAACGGTGTTGCTCAAATTTAGGTGACTGGCTACTAGGGAAATAAATGAATGTGGAATTGAGGATGGAACAAAGAATTCAATGCTTTACAATAAGTGGACTGTATTTGAGAGTTCAAGAGAGGATTGGAGAAAATAACTGAGTATGTAAAAAATGGTAAGTTTCTGATTGTTCAGTTGAAGGCAAGTGGCTGGCTCGATGAAATGACATAATTGATGGTTTTCATCTGTGACCCTGATATCTTAGCCTCTATCTCAGAATTGAGAAATGAGCAGAGTTTATCAGAAAGGATTTTCATTGCTGGTATCTTTTGTGTGTGCATGATGTATAGTACACACAGCTCTCCTTACTGATCCTTCACAGGTGTATTATTTACTTTGCCTTCCAGGTGTCCGCAAATATGGTAAAGATTTTCAAGCTATTGCAGATGTAATTGGCAACAAGACTGTTGGCCAAGTGAAGAACTTCTTTGTAAACTACAGGCGTCGGTTTAACTTAGAGGAGGTATTGCAGGAGTGGGAAGCAGAACAAGGAACCCAGGCTTCTAATGGTGATGCTTCTACTTTAGGGGAGGAGACAAAAAGTGCTTCTAATGTGCCATCAGGGAAGAGCACTGATGAAGAAGAGGAGGTGTGTTTGTGTATGGAATTTGAGCTAATATGAGTTGAGGAATCACCATTTTGTGTGGTATTCTGTAAGGTTAATTTGTCAGAGGACAGCTGAATGAGCATGAAAGGTTGACAATACACTTACTCAGTGGTGCATCTCTCGTGACTCTTAAGTCATAATGACATGCTAAGTTCTGATCCTAGAAGAATGGAGAGTGTATTGCTCTTTCATAAGTCTTATTTTTATTTCCAGTGTTAAGCTGTTTACTAATAAAGATGCCTGTTTGGTAGCTTCGTTGCTTTTTCGGTTTTTGGGTTTTTGTTTTGTTTTGTTTAAAATAAAAGAAGCTTGTGCTTCCAAAAGAACACTTGTGTTGTTTTTGTTTTGTTTTGATTTGTTTTGTTTTTCCTGTGACAGCCCAAACTATATTGTATTAAGTTCATTAGGAACTATCATCTCATACGTGTATTTTTGTTTCCTCACCTCTAGGCACAGACCCCACAGGCTCCTCGGACTCTGGGTCCATCACCTCCTGCCCCATCATCCACTCCAACACCAACAGCCCCCATTGCCACTCTGAACCAGCCTCCACCACTTCTTCGTCCAACACTGCCTGCTGCCCCTGCTCTTCACCGGCAGCCTCCTCCGCTGCAGCAGCAGGCTCGGTTCATCCAGCCCCGGCCAACTTTAAATCAGCCTCCACCACCTCTCATTCGCCCTGCTAATTCTATGCCACCCCGTCTAAACCCAAGACCAGTGTTGTCCACGGTTGGTGGTCAACAGCCACCGTCACTTATCGGAATTCAGACAGATTCACAGTCCTCACTGCACTAAAATTAAATTGGACAGAGCTGCAGTAACTTTTCACCCCATCATTATACCAATGCTCGTCTGACTGAGGCAAAAGAGGAAAGAGTAACCCTTCCTAGATACTGAGGCTGCGAACTAGTTCTGTGGCAGTGGGCTAACATAAGTGGATGTCTCAGAAATTTTTTAATTCACGCAACTGAAATGTTATACAACAAAAAGCCTACAGTTAGCCTCCTTTCCAGAGTGTACGTTCAGCGACATGATCTCATAAAAGGAAAAGAAGATTAAGTATTCTATATACCAAGGTTTTTTTTGTTTTGTTTTCACTGTATTTATTTTACTGAAATTCTTTATATTCCTGCTTCTTCATAGTCAGGCTTTTAGTACAGGAATATTGACTTAGGAATTATGAAAACTCCTTAAGTTTCTTTAGTTAAGGATGTTTGACTTTTTTTTCTTTAATTTAATTTTTTAGCAACATTTTCCTATGTTAGGAGTACAAGAATAAATAGCCTGCATTTCACATTTTGACATATGTTCTTTTAATGCATATTTAAGAAATTATAGCTGCATATCCCTTTTTTCAAAAATCTTGCTTTTTTTTCTAAAGGAATTTTAATATGTTCCTTTAAAAGAAAGCAATTTAATCAATTGCAAAGCAATTATATGAAACCACAAAGAATGTACTGAACCTACTAACCCTTTAACATACAGTTTAGGGTCCTAGTGCAAACTTCTTGCTTAAAGGTCATTGACCCATCATCTTTGAGTAATAAGATCGGAATAATAATTTTACATACAAATGAGGACTTAATTTGTTGAAGTATAATGTCTTTAAGTTCCTTGAAAATGGAGTTAATTTTGATTTTTCTTTTAAAGTTTCTAAGTGCTATCTGCTTTTAACTAGTAGTTGCCTATATTTGGGGACTTTAGAAGAGAATTATATTTTGTCAGTTATGTGGAGATAGTGGTTATGGAAGCATTTATTTACGATACCCTTTTTGTGTTTAGGTTCTGAACTTAAAATTGCCCTCATACTTATTAATATGGTCTGCATTTAATATAAAGGATGTTTTCTTGATAAATCTCTATTGTACTATTTGGATACATTTGTGTATTCCTTGCAGCTGACCTGTACTCGTGGGTTTGGTTTAGGGTTAAATCATCAACATGATTTCATAAAATAAATTTAAGAATTTGTTCTGTGTTATCTAAAGATGTATCAGTATATTGTCACAATTGTGCTGTTAACTTAAAATGCTGAGACCCCTTTTTATAAAGAAACAAAAAAAATTCAAGTCTTCTTAATTCAACACATAATCATTAACCGCCTACAAAGAATATTTTACGAGTGATAGTATATATCAACAATGTGTTACTAATATTTTTGATACAATGATTTCATATTGGAATCATGACTTGTGCAAAGGTCCAGATCACTTAGATTGCTATACTAGTGGAACTTAAGGCTAAATGTTTGCACATTCACATTCTCATCACATGTGGAACTACTTCACAAAATCGTCAACAGCTAAGGCCCTAACATAAGTTTTGAGAGGACATATATTCCCAAAGTACTGGATTAACAGTCCCTACCATTGGCTCTAAAGCCTTAAAGAGCAATAGACTTAAATCCATTGATTAGTTTTAATTTTGAACTGTAGACCACTTCTTTGCATAAGGTCCTTAAATTCTGGCATAAACTTTTTCCAGGATGTATCCATTTTTTCTCATTGGCTCACCTTAAATAGTTCCTGCCCCTAGACTGTAACAAGATAAAATCTGATTTAAAATTCTCAATAGTCAAGAATTTATACTTATTTTTACTTTAAAAGCCACAGGGGACAGTTATAAATCTTAAAGTATCTAAAGCATTTTTAAGTACTTGGGTTGTCTTGCATATGTGCATACTATACAGCTTTTATTGTCTTGTCTCTTGTCAGTAGACCTTCAGTATACAGTATGTGGGATATGTCAATCAAGTTGGTCAGCACCAGCATCTGTCCAGCTGCTAAGCATATTGTGATTCATTTAAAATCTGTTCTATCCCAGCAATGGGCCAAGGTGCTGTATCTGAGGGATGTGCTGTAATTTCATTTACGTACACTAGAGCACACAGTGGGAAAATCTTAGCTTCATTAGTAATATGACACATGTATATAGTGAGATGTCTTTATTGTGTGCTTTGCATATTTTGTAAATATTTTGCACGTCATTATTTTTCTTTTTTGTTTAAGCAGTGTTTGGCCTGGAAGAGTGATATGCTTGCTGCTTAATCAAAGGATTAAAGAGTTAAAGATGTCTATGTCTTCTATTTTTATATAATTTTATGTTGTATGAGGAATTTAGGACTTCTTCACTGTGATTCTAAAAATTGATTTTTATAAAAAATCGAAACCTAGAAATCTTTTAATGATCATTAATTTCAAGGTTATCATTTTTGGAAAATCTACACCCAAGTATTTTTTTCATTACATAACTAAAAATAAATCACACTGTTGATACATCTGGTAATATTAATGAAAAAATATTTTTTCTATATGATTTAATTCCAGTGTAATATGGATGGAGGTAAAGGTAAGTTATGACCAAAACCTTTTCTTAATCAGTAATCTTACAATTGAGTAAAATATAATTTAAAATAAAGATGCAAGAATGTAAAATTCTGTCTTAATATAAGCCTTCATTCTTTTTAGGAATAGATGTAGGGAACAATCAATGTAACAGTCATGATTTTCCAAAATATTAAGAATGTTGCAACTACTTTGGTTAAAATACCAAGTTTAGTTATTAAATATGTTGTATTATTTTAATATTCCTGCTATCAAAAGAATGTTTAGTACCCATAAATATTAACAACTGCTCATCGCTTAACACTTTATCAGGGTCTCCTCAAAAAGAAGAATCATCTGACTGACAGCTCAAAGCAGGATCTTTCTCTTTGTACTTCCCCCAAATAAATGATGAATACATTCTGATTATAGGAAACATAAGAAAAAGAAACTAAAATGTGTGTTTGTTTTTTAACTTAGACATTCATTCTAGATACATCATTTGTAAGATAGAATATGTGAATACGGAAAGAAAAGTTGAGAAACTATGCTATATTATAAATGCAAGAAACTACCTCATTTTCTGACAGCATTTATGGGAGTACATAAACTGCTTTCTCTTAGGAAAATATAGATCATCTATAATTCCTTGCAATTTAAATCTTTATCAAAACTATAACTGCCTTAGTGAAGGAATGTTTGGCAGCAATAAATTTTAGTAACAATGGAGTTAGGGAGTAAAATATTAAAAGAAATGCTCCTGGATGTGTGGATTTGTGTCTAAAAGGCCATGTGGCTTTATCTGCCCTTTTTCTCCTCTCAGAGATCCTGTACACTTAAGGGGAAAACAGTGAAGGCCAGAAATTAGTGTTGGATTGAGGTATTTGCAAATTGTCATTACCAGATTTACAGTAGACTGTTGCATGTTGGTGAAGGAATGGTAACTACAACTTTAGAATCCTAAAGCTGGCATTTGGGTGAGCAGAGTCTGGAAGGAGAAGATGCTGGGAATGTGAAGTGGAGAGATACAGGTGCAGCCTTCACAATGTAAATGGCAGAATGCCCTAGTTAATGTCTTTTTCTCTGGATTATTTTAAGAAAGGTTAAATTTTTATTCTGTATGCTTAAATCTTACTTAAACATAACGTACAATTAACAGTAACTAAGAAGATCCTGAACAATACCACAACACAAGGGGTCTCCAGAGGTACCTAGCTTATGCCCAGAACAGCTTTCATGATTGGCAAGATTTGGCTTCAAGACCATTTTTGTTCACATGTTGTGCCCTTTCCAAAAGAGAGTATGAAAATAATCAGAATTGTTGCAGGGCTTGCCACTTGGCTTATATATACAAAAGAGTTCGCCCTCTGCCGTGATGACTCTTATCCAACTCCACTGAACAAGTTACTTCACCTCTCTGAGCCTCAGTTTACTTATTTTTCTTCCCTCCCAGAATCTTAAATGATAAATACAAAGCCAAAATAATCCTTAGCAGTGCTGGAAAGTCAGGGGATGTGCCACCAGAAGGAGACTGATTTATGATGAAACCTCAGAATTAAGGAACCTCCCGACTCCATGAAGGCAAAAGAGCGGGAAAACAGTTCTCATAAGGATCCCATAATAACCTCAGATTAGAGGTGGAGGTATAGAGTACCCCCCAAGGATTCGTGATTCCTGGTACTCATGCACTTGTGTGTAGGCTGGACCGAGTGACTCTTCTGACCAACAGAACACAGCAAAGGGGATGAGATGTCGCCTCTGTGGTTACTTTAAAAGATTGTGACTTCTATCTTGTTAGTAGGCTCTCTATTGCCTTGTCTGCTTGCATGCTTTGAAGAAGTGAGGTACCATATTGGAGAGGCCAACGTGGCAAGGCCTGAGGCCAGCAAAGTACTCAAGCCCTCAGAATAACAACCTGCCAGGAATGGAATCCTGCGAACAACTGTGTATGCTTGGAAATGGATCCTTCCCCACTTGGGCCTCAAGATAACCAGAGCCCAGCTGATGCCTTGATTGCAGCCTATGAGAGACCATGAAGTAGAGAACTCAACTGTGCCCAGATTTCCTAACTGGGAATTAATGAGTGTCTTGTTTAAGGGAATTAATTACCCTAGAAATGCTGCATTTTAGGGTAATTTGTTATGTAGCAATAGAAAACTAATACAATGGATAAATGTATACCATCTTGACAAAAGAAAGTTGGAGCGACTATATTAATGTCAGACAAATATTTCAATGCCAAGGATATTATCAAAGATAAAGATGGGGTCATTTAATAATTATGAAGGTGCCAATTAATCAAGAGGATCCCTGATAGAACTGCAAGAAGAAATAGGCAAATCCACCATTAAAGTCCATGATTTCAATAACCATCTCTCAATAGTTGATAGAACATGAAAACCAAAGATGAGTAAGAATACAAAAGACTTGAACAGCGCTATCAACCACCTTTACCTAATTGAAATTTGTAGATTATTCCACCCAGCAATAGCAGAATAAGCATGAAATATTTCCAAGATCATATTCTGTGCCGTAAACAAGTTATAATAAATGAAAAAGGATTCAAATCATCTAGAGTATGTTCTCTGAGTAGAATGGAATTAGAAATCAGCAACAGAAATCTGAAAAGCTCCCAAATATTTCTAAATAAGCTATGTCAGAAAATAAATTGCAAGAGAAATTAGAAAACATCTTGGACTGAGTATATGTGAAAGCACAGTATATAAAAACCTATTGGATGTAGGAAAGCTGCACCTAGAAGGAAATTTACAGCTTTAAACATTTGTATTAGACAGGAAGAAGATGTAAAATCAATCTATGCTTTCTTCTTTAAAAGCTAGAAAGAAAAGAGTAAATCCAACTTAAACAGAAGAGAAGAAATAAAGATCATAGTTGAAATAAATAAAACAGATAACGGAAAAATAGAGAAAAAAGAAAAGCAGTAATTTCTTCTTGAAACAAAGATCAAGAAAATTGAAAATTTGTTAGATCAAGGGAAAAAAGTACATAAATTATCAAAATCTAGACTGGAAGAGGTCATTGTTATGTAACCTACAGAAATTGAAATAACTTGTAGAGGAATATTACAAACACTTTATGCCAACAAAGTTGGAAATGTTTATGAAATGGATAAACTCTTGCCAAAACTGTCTCAAAAAGAAATTAAAAATCTGAATCAAGTAAAGAAATTGAATTTGTAACTTAAAATCTTCACGCACAATCCAGATAACTTTACTGGTGAATTCTATCAAACCCTTAAAGAAATAATACCAAGCCTACACAAACTCTTTCAGAAAATACAGGAGGAAAGAACACTTCCTTACTCATCTTTAAGAGTGTTATTACTCTGATTCAAAGCCAAATGAAGACAAGAAAAGAAAACTTCAGACTTATATCCCTAATGAACAGATATGCAAAAATCCTTAACAAAATATTAGCAAATAAAATCTAGCAACATCCAAAAAAGATTGCACAACATAACCCAGTGGTGTTTATCCTAGAAATGCAAGTTTGGTTTAACTTTCAAAAATCAATTAATGAATACATCTGAGTTTCTTAACCTCGGCACTACTGACATTTTGGACTATATGATTCTTTGTTGTATATTGTAGGGTATATAGCAGAATCCTCAGCCTCTATTCCCCAGAAGCCAGTAGCATCCTCTCCCCCATCCCCAGGTTCACAATCAAAAATGTCCCCAGCCATTACCAAATGCCTCCAAGTGAGCAAATCACCCCCAGCTGAGAATCATTGCAGTTATGTCATATTAATAAAGGAAAAGGTTATAGGATCATGTCAATAGACACAGAAAAGACCTTTGACAAAATCCAACACCTATTCATGATAAAAATTCTCAGAAAACTAGAAATATAAGGGAACTTCCTCATCCTGATAAAGGGCATCCACAAGAAGCCTATAAGTAATGCCATACTTTACTGAATGCCTTCTGCTAGGATTGGAACCAAGCTAAGGATGTCTGCTGTCACCATAGCTATTCGACATTTTGCTGGAGGTTCTAGCCAATGCAATAAGGCCAGAAAAATAAAGCATACAGGTTGGAAAGGAAGAGCAAAAATTATCTTTATTTATAGATGACATAATCTTGCATGTAAAAAATACTAATAAAACTCCAAAAACCCACTAGAATAATAAGTTTAAGAAGGTCACAGGATATAAGATCAATATAAGATCAATTGTATTTTTATGTAGTAGCGATGAATGATCTGAAAATAGAATTAAGAAAATTTTATTCACAATAGTATCAAACAGAATGAAATATTTAGGAATAAATTTTACAAAAATGTGAAGGACTTGTTCACTGAAATCTGTAAAATATTGCTGAGACAAAGTCCTAAATATAAGGGGTGATATACCATTTCATGGATTGGAAGACTTAAGATGGCAATTCTCCTCAAACTAATTTACAGATTCAACCCAATCTGTATCAAAATCTTAGCAGGCTTGTTTTGTACAAATTGGCAAGCTAATTCCAAAATTTATATGGTAATTCCAAGGACCTAGACCAGTGCCAGCAAACTTTTTCTATAAATGGCCAAACAGTAAATATTTTAGGCTTGTAGTCCACACAGTCTCTATTGCAACTACTCCTCTCTACAAATGCAGTTCAAAAACAGTCATAAAATACATAAATGAACAGGTATGGTTATATGTCAATAAACCTTATTTACAGAAACAAGCACCAACCTGAAACTTAGACTAACCACAACAACTTTGAAAAAGAACAAAATTGGGTGACTTACACTAACTGATTTCCATACTTGTTAGAAAGCTGCAGTAATGAAGACAGTGTGATATTGGTGTTAAGGATGGACATATAGATCAATGGAACAGAATAAAGAGTCCAGAAATACACTCACAGCTATATGGTCATATGATTTTCAATAAAAGTACTAGGTAATTCAATGGCAGAAAGAATAGGTTATCTGTACACACAAAAAAAGAACCTTGATCTCTACTTCACACCATGTACAAAAGTTAACTTGAAATGGATCATAGGCCTAGATGTAAAAACTAAAACTATAAACTTCTAGAAGAAAATATAAGAGAAAATATATCACCAAAAGCATGATCCATAAAAGAAAAAATTGATAAAGTGGGTTTCATCAAAATAACAACGCCTACTGGTCAATAGTAAGAGGACAAAAGCCCCCCAAAAACAATGAAAACATGCAGAAGATTTGGATAGATGTTTGCCAAAGAAGGTATGCAAATAGCAAATGAGTGCTTGGAAAGATGTCACATCATTAGTCATAAGCGAAATGCAAAGTAAAGCCACAAGAAGACACCTATAACACCCACTAGAATGACTACCATTAAAAAGACTGACAATACTGACCGTTGTCTGGGATGTGGAGAAACTGGAATGCTCTCATGGCTGGGAGAGATGTACAGTGATATAGCTACTTTGGAAAACTGTTTGGCAATTTCTAACATTAAATGTACACATACAATACGACCCAGAAATTTTACTCCTAGGGATCTACCTAAAGAGAATTGAAAATGTATGTCCACACAAAAACTTGTATTCAAACGTTCAGAGCAGCATTATTCCTAATAGCCAAATACTCGAAATAATCCAAATGTCTATCACTTGGTGAAAGGGTAAACGAAATACAGTGTACACATATAATGGCATACTACTCGACAATAAAAAGGAACAAACTAATATACACAACAAAATGGATGAACTTCAAAAACATTTTGCTAATTGAAACAAAATAATTTTTATATAAATATTTATATATTTATATAAATTTTCCATAAAATGCAAAACTATAGAAACAGAAAGTAGATCCATTCTTGGCTGGGTCCAAGGCTGGAGGTGAGAGTTGAGTGCAAAAGGGCACAAAGGGTGATGGATTTGTTCTAAGATTTCATTGTGGTTATGGTTGCATAAGTGTATACATTTACAGTCATGCACTGCAAAACGTTTCAGTTAACAACAGACCACATGTACAATGGTAGTCCCATAAGATTATAATGGAGCCAAAAAATTCCTGTCACCTAGCGACTCTGGAAGAAGACACTCAAGAGCTTCCTCCGTGACTTCAAAAGATTTGGAAGGATGAAGAGGCTGCAAAAATCAACAAGGCTGTGGCTGATATGTTAAACAAGTTTAACCTGGGTGTGTATGAGGATGGCAAACTCCTAGACGTCGTTCGTGAGGAACCAACTAATGAGGAGTTGTTAGGACTGGTACAGGAACACACAACTGAAGAAAGAGGAAGGAAACTGAAGAAGAGAAAAGCAAACTGCAGGAGACGAAAAGAAGAAGAAAACTCCCAAGAAAATTCACAATAATGGGTTTAGCAGAAGCTTTTGCAGACCTCAACAAGCTCCTTAAAAAGTTTGACAACAAGGACCCCAACACTGAAAGGTTTTCATTAACAGAGAGGAATTGTTCATGGTGCATTATCTGCTTACAAGCAAATCTATGGTGAAAAAAAGAAACAAACCAAGCAAACCACCATGGACATATTTCTGAAAAGTGACACCTCGTCAAGAAGAGCCTCAGGCAGGTCCTTCAGGAGGTTTTCTAGGAGGAGGCATTGCTATCATAGGAGATGACCGCTTCATGCATGTTATTACCCCTGAAGACCTTCTAGTGGGACAAGATGTGGAGGTGGAAGACGGTGATATTGATGATCCCGACCCTGTGTAGGCCTAGGCTAATGTGTGTGTTTGTGTCTTAGTTTTTAACAAAATTTTAAAAAGTATTAAAAAAATTTTTAATATAAAAAAGTTTATAGAATAAGCATATAAAGAAAGAAAATATTTTTGCATGGCTGTACAATGTGTTTGTATTTTAAGCTAAATGTTACTATAAAGGAGTCAAAAAGCTTAAAAAATTAAGTTTATAAAGTAGAAAAGTTACAGTAAGCTGAGGTTAATTTATTATTAAAGAAAGATATTTTTATACGTTTAGTGTAGCCTAAGTGTACAGTGTTTATAAAGTCTAAAGAAGTGTACAGCAGTGTCCTGGGCCTTTGCATTCACTCACCACTCACTCAGTGACTCACCCAGAGCAACTTCCAGTCCTGTAAGCTCCACTTGTGGCAAGTACCCTATATACGTGTACCATTTTTTATCTTTTATACCATGTTTTTACTGTACTATTCTATGCCTAGATATGTTTAGATACACAAATACCACTGTGTTACAACTGCCTATGGTATTCAGTATAGTAACCTACTGTACAGGTTTGTAGCTTAGGAACCATAGGCTATACCATGTAGCCTAGATGTGTAGTAGGCTATATACCATCCTGGTTTGTATAAGTACACTCTATGATGTTCGCACAACGATGAAAATATCGTAACAATGCATTTCTCAGAACATATCCCTGTTGTTAAGCAAGGTGTGACTGTACTAAAATTATTCGATGAGTGAATTTTGTGGTATTGAAAGCATAATAGTAAAGTTGTTTTAAAAAGGAAAAAGAAAGTATGAAACAAAATTGTGTGCAATGGATGCAGCAGCCCAGATGGTGTACTATAATGAGAGGCCCTCATTGTGCCTACAGAAGATTGCATGTGTTTTCTCCAAGTGAGGGGCAAGGTCGTGGAATACAGAGGTGTCGTTGGAGTCAAAGGCATTTGAACAGTGTCAGTTTTTCCCAGGATAAGCCCTTCCTGAGCTTACGCCTTTCCTTCTTAATGCTTCTGTCCTGTTTTCTGTGAAATAGAGGATGTAGCTAACTAGAGTTCAAGAGTATTGTTTAAAATTTCTCCATATAGAGTGGGCACCATTCTCAAAAAGAAGAAACACCAAATCAGTGGTCTGCCTTGTTACCAGCCTATTGCAAAGTCTAACAAAACCAAACTGTGCCAATCAAACCCATGATCTTACTTCATAGCTCCTAAGGCTAAATAATAACCTTAAAATCCATATTTTAATGCCTTACAGTGACTATGCAGAATTAATATGATAAAATGTTTTTCCAAGCATTGATGGGAATTGCATGTGTGAATCTTATTAAAGGAATTGTCAAAATGGACAGAATGCACATTTCGCCAAGCATCCAATGAAGACAGCAGGGTCTAATTTTAAAACAATAAAAACCTCATGTCTCCAACAAAAAGGCTTAACTATCGGGCAATCAAACTATGAACAGAGAAGGGGAGGGGTGAGTGTGTGTGTTGAGTGAGGGGTCCCCCTGGAACAAACACAGAATGTATGGCCACAGGTACAGCATCAGTCTGCTTTCTTCAACGTGGAGCTGACCCTACACACAGAATAGGTAAGAATAGAATGAAGCAAGTAGAACAAAAGAAACATGGGTCTTTCTGGAGCTCCTAAGATAAAAGCACAGCTGCCGGATGCACTTACACAGGAGACGTACAACCACACCAAAACCTGCACATGAATGTTTATAGTGGCTTTATTCATAATTGCCAAAACTTGGAAGCAACTAAGATGTCCTTCGGTAGGTGAATGGATATACCCAGACAATGGATGTACCTTTGGAAAAAGAGTCTTTTTTTTTAAACTACATCAGTCCTGGGAGAAGCCCCCCACCCACAGCACTCCCAGCCTCTCTTCTTGTGGTGGTCAGCACACTGACAGGCAGAGCTGGGGTAAAGGTTATCTGATTGAAACAGAGACCACATATCACTCGGTCAAGAAATTAAAAACAGAAAACCCACAGACATTCATTCATTTATTGCCTCAATGCAAGACCTACTTAGTGAGCAAGTGAGCATTCTGTGTGTACAGGACCCTGAGGTTTTGCTTTTTGCATGGGAGGTTTGCTGCTATATCACACTTTCCACGTGTGGTTCCATTACCGGCAGAGACTTTCCATTGTAACTTGTAATGGAAGTTAAAGGTGCAATCTAAGGCCCAAGGAGGGGATTTTTCCTCCTCATCTGCTATCATTGATCTCTAGGTGATGGAAGGGATGACCTTTTACCCTGCTCTAACTAATCCACTACTGTATATCCATCAGTCTTGTCACAGAAAGGCAGCCTGGGGAAGACAATGCATCCATCTACTATTCCAGTAGGTGGCACCCTCCCCTCTCCATCAGCATCATCTTTCCACTGACGACCAGGGCTGCAATCTCTTACCCTGTCAACTTACCCAGCAAATTAAACAGCTGAAAGCCATGCCTCTCTGAAGGCTAGGGGTAGTCTCAGGGTGTTTCGAAGAAACAGATAAAAAGTTTAGCCCTTTTCTTCTGTGTAAAAATTTAGTGTGTAGTCCAATCCTGTCCTTATATTTGTAGATGAATTTAGTTTGAAGACTGGATTCTAACATTGCAAATATTTTCAGGACACTAAAACTGCTAAATTTGTCTCCTTATTAAAGTTGTCCTGTTTGAATTCACATCAGCTACTTCTTTGAGGGGAAGGGTGGTGTCGTGGCTAAGAGCACCAGAACCAGACTTCCCAGGTTCAGATTTGACCACTCCTGAACTGAGAATTTTGCATTTTCCGCAAATTGTTCAAGAGAGGAGTTTTCTCATCTGTAAAATAGAGGTGATGATTAACAGGGGTGACAGTTAATATGGATAAAGCGCTGAACACAGTATCTGGTGTATAATAAGACAATGTTAGCTATCACCTGCAGATACTTAACGGCTTTTTAATATGTACATTTATGTCCTGTCCTGCCCATCCATCCTCAAAGGGACTTGAAGAAAAGGATCACATCTCCTCCAACAAACTGGGCTAGGTCCCAGGGTCTGCCTTCTCTATTCTCCCAGACACCCTGCCCAGGATTCTGTGATCAACAAGGGGAACTGCAAACATGTCCTTGAGTTCCAATTAACATCCATCTAAAATTCCTCTGCCTCCTCACTTAGAGTCCCAGGTCTGGAGTCACGAAGCCCCCACTTCCCACCACTTCAGACTCACCATTGGGGCAGCCCGGTGGCGCAGGGGTTAAGTTCACACGTTCTGCTTCCATGGCTGGGGTTTGTCAGTTCGGATCCCCGGTGAGGACCTACGCACCACTTGTCAAGCCATGCTGTGGCAACCGTCCCACATGAAATAGAGGAGGATGGGCACAGATGTTAGCTCAGGGCTAATCTTCCTCAAAAGAAAAGGACTCACGATCTACCCAGCATCTGAGTCCATCATATTTAAAGCTTGGATATCATTCTTAGGGCAAATTGGCTGCTTTTGGGAAATTGGGGAAAAAGGGTGGGGAGAGACAACTGAATCACAGTCAATGACAGTATCAGGGGCCCGAGCACACCTGCATATATACATACTAGACATTTGAGTTTCTAGCCAGAGAAGGGAGATATACCTTTACAAAACATATTGATTTGTAGAAGGATGGGCGGGGTGGGGAGATGGTGGGTGGGTAATGAGAAAGGAGGCAGGAAGTAGGCAACCGTGAGAGATGTATTGTAGGAGGGAACAGGGAGAGAAACTAAGGTTCACAGAGCACCCACTCCGTGTCAGGAGTACAGGAATGTCATCTCATTTAATTCTCACGAGATTGTGAGGTGGATCTCGAGTCCCAAAGCAATGCCCACAGGCTCCATCTCCCCATGGATTGGTTAATCTGACTCTCACCAACCAAAAGGTTTGAATCTTGGTTTCTGGCTCTTGTTGAAAAATGAGAGACAGGTAAGGCCAGGCTGACACCGAGCCTGGCTGCTTCTCTAGACCCCACACACGCTCCTTGGTGCAGCAGTGTTTCCCCCGCCTCCCCCCATGATTGCAAGCTCTGCCTCCCTCCTGTGTGTTTCCTGCCAGGCTCCTCTGCACATTTGAGTTGTGCATATTATTCTTCTTCTCTTGTAGTGATGAGTAATTGAAGCTCAGTGCAGTTAAGTCACTTTCCCACGGTTGCCTAACTGAAAGAGAAGGAGCTAGCATTGGAATTCTGGTCCATTTCCTTCCAAGTTCACGCTCTTTATGCTCCATCAATCCTCATAGAGGAGATTTATACAGAATACAAATATCATTCAGAACATCATATGCTCATGGAGAGAAGCACTGTAAGAAAGAGCCCTGCGAGACCTGGCTTCAATTTGTAGCTATAGTACTTGCTGAGTGTCAAGCTCTGGGCACATCACTTCTTGTCACTTCTCTGGACTTCAGATAGCTCATCTCTAAAATGGGGATGACCAGGCCTACTTCGCAAGGTTCATCTGAAGATTGAAAGAGATGCTTGGGAAGCCCTTGGTACCATGGCAAGCTCTACACCTCTGAGGGATTGGTAGGCCAGCCGCAAGACGGAGGGCTGGCGGATTTGCAGGAACGTCGGGAAGGACTGATTTGAGCCAGACCTCAGGCCTTGGCTAACAGGTCTAAACATGACAGGATTGGCCCAGCCTGGTTATTCTTGGGTGAAGGGTAAGTTGTGCACAGTTTAAAGGTACTTGAGGGAAATCAGAGACGACTTCTACTTGTAGGTACCAAGGATTCTAGTGACGGTGGTTGGACTTCTAACTGCTCAGGTTACCGTCGCGCAGCCTCCTGCCCCACACCCTCCTGCGAGTCCGCCCTTCCCTTGCCCGCGCCCCTCGCCCCAGCGGCTCCGCGGGGCCCCGCCCCACCCCTCCCTTCCTCCCCCCTCCCGGCCGGGCCCGCCCTGCTTCCTCCCGGGCCGGGCTGCACGCTCCGGGCTCCGGGGCCGAGAGCCTCGGCCCCTGCTCGCCGCCGCTGGCCCCTGCCCCGGAGTAGCCGCGCGCCAGCGGAGTCCCGCGCGGAGCCACATGTGAGTCCCGCAGGGCGGGGGGAGGGCGCCCCGCGGCTGTCGGGCTGGAGCGAGGGGACCAGGAGCGCAGGTCGGCTTGTCCCGTTGACTTTGAAACCGAAAGCGCCGCGGCGGCACGAGCCCCGAAGCCGCCTCCCCGCGCCCTGCGCCGGCCTGCGGGGACCCTGCCGGGCCGCCCGTGCCCCTCGCGTCTGGCGAGTCCCCCCGGCGCGGGGAGGGCGCGAGGCGGCGGCCGGGCGGGGCCGGGGCCGCAGGAGGCCGGCGGCACAGGTGGCCGCCGATGCGGGCGAGCGAGCGCGCTGTAGGGGCAGCTGGGCTCCGGGCCTGGGGCGCGTTGCCTTAGCAGGGGAGAGGTGCGGCGAGGGCGGCGGCGGCTCGGGGCCCCGAGAGGGGAGCTGCTCCGGAGCGCGCTGGTGGACTGGAGCGGCCAGGTTCAGAATGGGGTGCCCCGCAATCCCGCACTGCAAACCTCTGGCTCCCGCTCCGTACCCTTAGGCACCCGTGCACTTGTGCAAGACTTTCCCGCCAGAGCCCTCTAGAACGCAACTTCAACATTGGAATGAATGGAAACCTCCAAGAAACGTTCAATTGAGCGCGCTCATTGAGAAACACAACCCTCCCCCTCCCTCCCCCCCGCCAGGTGAGCTCCAAGGGATCTTGGAGGAGACCAGGGCTCAGAGAGGCGAAGTGAGTCGCCCAGGGACGCCCGGTGAATTAGTGGAATCTGGGCGCTCCACACCAGATTGTCTCCTCCTTGTTACTTACTGCTCGTCAGGGTTTTCGCAGTTCTGAGAATTTTCAGTGAATACAGGGGCCACACTCTTGCTGCTAACCCCGCTGGGCGGTTACGCTGACTTTCTGGCTGGTTCTGCCCCCTCCTGCAGAGTTTCCATATTTGGCTATTTCAGATTTACTTTCATCAGAAACTCAGTTAACTCGCTGTGGCTGGCAGCGCTGCTCTAGGCCACCGACCCAGTGAGGTTGGTGAAATGAGGCGTGGCTCCCCGGCCAGGCTGCCCCCTGCACACCCCGCCCTTCACAACCCTGGGCGCTGACCCGTGTCGTGTGAGGACAGGCGTCTGGTACCCAGTTGAATTCAGTAAATATTTATTGGGCACAGGTGCTGCGTGAGAACTGGGCTAGGGCCAGTGGAATATGGTTCCTTCCTTCAGAGGTATTTGCGTTTCACACGGGCTCTGGAAGACATAAAATGCAAAGACATCGCTTGAAGTACTTCTGGGAATAGAACAGTTCTGGGTGTGTGAGAGATAATTTTAGACAGAGAAAGGCTGGGCTAGGACTTCTCAGATCCAGAGGGCAGCTACCTGCTCTGCCTTATACACGCACAGCCGAAGACGAGGTCTTAGCACAATTGATGGTTAGGGTGAAAACCTTATCATCTGAACACTCCCACCCCCAACTCTACTCTTAATTTGAATGAGAGAGAGAGAGAGAGAGAGAGAGAGAGAGAGAGAGAGAGAGAGAGAAATTGCTGCAGAAAAGATGGATGTGAGAGGGAAGCAGAAAATATCTAGCTTCTATAAAGGGTTGTTGTTGTTGTTATTATTTTGTTTTGAACTCTGTGGAATGGATTGGCTCTCAGATCCTGGAATCTCTGTCCCTGGGTCCTGGACATAGGCAGGAGGAAGTCACCTGTCTGAGCTGGCTTCTGACTGAAGGACTCTGAGCAGTCCTGCCAGAGGAGAGGTGACTTTCTCAGGTCCTCTGGGCCGAGGTGTGTGGCAGTGGGGGTAGGATGGGCCGTGTGTCTGTCTGTCAGCAAGCGTCACCTGAGTGTCCACTGGCTGTGGGCAGCAGGGTGGTGGAAAGAAGATGAGGCCCCGTCCCCTGGAAGTACTAACTGTAGCGATTGGGACATTTCAATGGAGATTTGCAGAGAGAGGGAACCGGATGCCTCTGAGTCAGTGCTGCTAGGCTAGCCATGGGAAAGGCTTGTCAGCAATTCGACCAACAGCCCTTCTGTAATTATCTCAGCTTTACCTGGGAGGACCCCACGGAAAAAATAATAATTCCTTGTTGCTAAAGCTCTTTCCTTTTCAAAGCGTTTTCTTATTGCTCTTGTCATTTCGTTCTCGTTTGGTCCTCTGTGGTGCCCTTGTGAGTCAGGCCAAAGCAGGATTCTTCTCGATGAGGTGAAGCACTGAGTGTATAATAGCCCTTGAGGCTCCACGGCTGGGCCAGGCCTGGGTCTCTGGTTCCTCTGCTGTAGGCCCCTCACCATGGTTTCTCAGAACGCTGAATCTGAGGGGTTAGCAAGGGAACTCAGGCTCTGATCGTGCCTGGATGGTCTGTTCCCAACAACATGGAGGAAGTTCTCCTGGCCACTGCGTGAACAGACGCCCGCTCTCTTAGCTCTCCCCAGCTGCACGAACTCAGGGCAAAACCTGTGTCTGTTCTTGTTTGTATCTTGGAATCTGGCACAGAGTAGGCCTACAAAAACCTTGCGTTGAGTTCATTTGAGATTTGTCACCCTTGAGCTCTGAGCTGCCAGGGACCGATGGCCGGGGAAGGTGTGCTGGGCCGGGCTCTGGAGAGAGAGGTTGAGCTGCCAGCAGGACTTGCTCCAATCCCAGAAATCAGAATAGCGCTGTGCAGTTTACAAACAGCCTGTCTCACCTGCTGGACTTGTCCCTGACTCCAGAGAGAAGGGAGAGGCAGGTGCTGTTCCTTCCCTGTTACCTGGTTGCAAGCTGGGGCTCAGAAGGGACTTGAAAGATCTCACGGCACGTAGGGACCAGCCAGAACCACAGCCCAAGTCTTCAGACTCCAATTCGTGTGTTCTTCTCATAGTATTTCACCTAGAGGAAGCCAGGGTTCTGGGCAGGAGGAGGGTGAGGGAACCAGAACGGCATTCCTCAAAGGCTGCCTGACGCCTTTTTCACTGGTCAGGGGTCTTTAAGAGCTAAGAGGCCAGGGGAAGGGGGAGCAGTGGCAGGCCCAGTCTCTGAAGAGCTTTTCCTGCCCAGATGGTGGCTTTTTCTGAGGTCCCTGTGGGACCGGGGCTCCCACTCCAGCAGAGTGTAGCGGGTGGGAATCTGTGTGTGTTGGGGGTAGAGGAGACCATGTTGTGGGGCAGAAGCGATCCCCAGGGCTGGTGAGCTCCTGCCGCTGCTGAGACCAGCATGGGGCCCGTGTGAGTTTGTTCCTTTGCCCAGAGGAAAGCTTTATTTGGAGGGTCAAACAGCAGTCAGTGGACCCATATGTCCTGGCAAGCCCTGTCTTGTGAGGAAGTAGGGTGGAGGACCAGGGAGGAAATAAAAGTGAAAATACTCATCAGTCTAGACAGAAAAACTCCAAGTCCATTTGCAGTGAGAGCGATGAGCCCATTCTGCACATTGTTATCTGGAGGCAGACGGTGGTGCAGCTTAGATCACAATGTAGCAATGTGGTGTCCATCTGAATGTCCTTGCAGGTTCTGTGGCCCTGGCGTTAAGTGACAGAGCCAGTGAGTGCCTCTCCCTGGGTTGTGAGCAGGGAGTGGGCACCCATCTCACTTACTTTCAGCAGATCCCCATGCCTCATTTCTTGTCACAGCTCCACCAACTTCCCTCCTCACCAATTCAGAACATCCCTGGAATTTCCCCCACAGCTTTTTTCTCAAGGAAGAGGTACTCTCTTGACCAATGGGGGAGCGCCTTCTCCACCTGCATGCCTGATTCAGCTCTCTCCCATCTTGGAAACAGTGCCCTCCATTACTCCCTGGCCACTGACTCCTTCCCTCCCCCACATGCTCCGTCTCTGTTTCCCCAGCCCCTCTCCTCTCCCTTTCACGGACAAGCTTCTGGAAAGAGAAGCCAACATTTGCACTCTGAGCGCTCAGCGCCATGCACCTGCCGTGCTGCTCAGATTGCCCTTTGAAGGCTTCCAGGGTCTGGTAATCCTCAGTCGTCAGCCTGCCCTGCAGCTGCTGCCCATCTCTTTGGAGGGAGCCACACCATCCCCACTGACATTCCCTTCCCCGACCTCAAGCTTCTCCTCCCCTTCCCGCCCTGCAAGTGCCAGTGGGGGGCCAAGGCTGTGTCCTCAGGCTGGCCTTCTCCATTACTGTTCTTTATGCTACTCTCCCTAGAGCTCTTCTCTGCACCCAAGGCTTAACCAACACTCTTAAGGAAAGGATGATCAAGTCTCTGTGTCTCACCCAGCTCTCTTCTTGGCCAGTTTGATTTGTGACACACAAAATCTTCACCGTGACGTTTTACTCTTCCCAGGCTGCCTCTTCCTCTCCGTTCTCCTGAACTCTTGCAGAGATCACTGCTTGCCCTTGGTCACCTCTGTCCTGTGTCCCCCCAGCTGGTCCTGATCTGCTGTCTATTCCTAAGACTGCTACTTGAGTTCGCATCCGCCTGACCTCTTTCCTGTGCTACCCTAATTGTGCATTCACTTGCTTTCCTGCACTTCTGTTTTCTCTTCCGCACTGCTGCAGAGGGGCCTCCTTAATCCATCGCCTAATCAAGACTTACCACTTTCACTAGTGGCATAGTGGAAGTAGTGTGGACTTCAGAATCTACCAGGCCTGTGTTCGAATCTGAGTTTGTGACTTGCTAGTTGTAGTTGTGTGATCTGGGCAAGTTGCTCAAATTCCATGAGCTTCTCTGGTAAACCGAGATAGTAATGTCACCCACTTGGGGTTGCTGGAAGGATTAAGTGAGCCAGTGTATACACAGAGCACAGCATCTGGTGGATACTCAGTGGCTGGTTTTCTTCTTCCATGTGTTTGTCAGCAGTAGAGAGTTGTGGGATCTCCGGGGTGGTGGAAAATGTGTGTTTAGCCTAAAGCATTCAAATTTAAATTAAAAACAGACAAGCAAAAGAACTACCACGTGCCAGGGTAGACCGTCATTTAAACTAGCCTGTTGCTGCCACTTTGCAATCTGTAGACCAGGCAGACCTCAGGGGCCAGAGTAGGTGAGCTGGGATGGGGCAGGGCCTGGTGGGGATAGGCTGGGACCAGCCCTCGGCAGGCAGAGGGCAGGCAGCATCAGATAATGGAGGCCCAGCCCCAGGGGATGGGTTTCAGGGCAAGACTCCAGTCTTTAGAAGGACTTGTGGACAGAGCAGGTGCAGCCTTGGCAGAATAATAGTGCTGGGCAGGGAGGTAACACAGGGGCCCAGCAGAAGAAATAAAATTGATTTGGGAAGCAAAATACAGGCACTGGCCTGATCACCAGGAGCGGAGCAGTTAGTTTAGTGGGATCATCTACAGAGTCAGAGCAGGATGAGTGAGGATGACTCCCTGCAAAGCTGCCAGCCAGAGCCCTTTCTGTGTTCCTTTACTAAGGGGGATGGCTTGGAACAGCCAGCTGTGTTCTGACCCTTCTCTTAAAGGGGCCTTTGATGCTCAAGGATGGAGGCAGCTGGCTGGGATGAAGCTAAACGGGTCGTGAAGGTCCTTCTTCTGCCTTCATGACATTAGGATGCTGAGGAACAGGCTGGCCAGAAACTTATGATACAACCTAGGAAAATTTACCATGATTCTCTGGGTTAAAGGCAAAATTATTTAACGTAAAACGAAGGCTTAAGTGCTAAGTAGATGCAGAATAAAAGAAGTGATTAAACAGTTGGGTGGGATTATTCCAGGAAGCCCTCCTGAGGAGTGAGGAGGGGTGGACAGGAGGGATGGAAGGGCACAGTGGACTGTGGACAAAGGCATTTCAAGGGGCTAAAGAAAGGAGTGAATAGGTGCCCTTAATGGATGGGAAGTAGATTATTCTGGAGCAGACTGATTTCCTTATATTGAGGTGGTTTATCTGAAAAACCAGTAATTTGGACTGTTGCTTCAACCTCTCAGTAGCATTCCCACGGACCTTGCTCAGAATGTCCTATGCCACATGCTAGCGGCAGACAGCCAGACACTAAATTCTTTCACTCCTTGCTTGATACTAAAATTCCATATGTATGACTTCAGGTCGTTCATCTTGCTGACACTGGATATTTCTGACAAGTGTGACTTCTAGTCCCCACCTCTTCCACCTCATAACTGTGGTGCTGGATTTTCTCAGCACTGACTCTGTTTAGGCCACGTTCAACAGCTCTGGGGCCTTCCACACGTGACTGATCTATTTCTCCTGTTTAACTTTCCTCACATCATTTCTAGATGTGCCTAGAATGCCTCCTGTTTTAATCGACTAATTCATGCCCCTCTCACCCTTTTCAAAGAAAATTCAAAATTCCTCTCTTGTTAGGAAGGCTTCTGTGTTGGGGGTCCCTAAGACCATGCCCAGGTTCCGTGATTTGCTAGGAGGACTCAGAGGACTCAGCGTGTAGTTCTGTGGCTATGATTTATTACAGTGAAAGCTTACAAAGCAAAACCAGCAAAGGGAAAGCTACCCGGGGCAAAGTCCTGAGGAATCCAAGAGGAGCTTCCAAAAGTTCCCCCCTAGTGACATCACATAGGACATGCTTAATTTCGCCAACACTGAGTTGGGACAACGTGTGTGAAATGTTGTCGCCCAGGGAAGCTCAGGAGAGACGCAGTGCCCGGGGTTTTTATTGAGGACTGGTCATGTAGGCACCCTCTGCCTAGCATATAACAAAATTCCAGGCTTCCAGAAGGAAAACAGGTGCTCAGCATAAACCACATTGTTTGAAGAACAGCTTAGGCACAGTGAGCCACCCTAATCAGTTAGGGGAACCTGCCCCAAATCCACCTTCCCAGACGTCAGCCGGGGCCGTCCTTGTAAGCAGACCTGTCTAAGGATGGCAGTCTCAGGCCTGCACAGCTTCCCTGCATAGTCCCGCCTGTCAGTGCCTAACTGTGCTTGTGCTGTAGAGAAAATTTTTACCCTAGACAGGGAGCCAGAAGACCTGGATTCCAGCCCAGCATGGCCACCTGCTGCTGGGGGACACTTTGAACCTCTCAAACTCCATTTTCCTCCCTCGTTTGGAAAAAAGAAATTGTAATTCTTGTGTGTAGACCTCAAGGATGACTGTGATGACATAGTGGGTCATCCCCTCCATCCCTCTTTGTTGAGCACCTACTGTGTCTAAGGCGGTGAGCGAGGACTATAGGGAGCACCGAGGAAGGGTGGTGCAGTGACTTTGACAGGGAACAAGCCTGAGATTGAGTCCTTACCTGGCACTTACCAGCCATGTTACCTTGAACACGCTGTATAATCCTCCTGGATGTCAGGACCCCACCTGTAAAATGTGAACATGAATAATAAAACTAGTACCCACACCTCTTTGGGTTGCCGTGTGGAATAAGTGGGACAACCCATGTAAATCTCCTAGAACACTGTCTAGCACATTGTAGGCACCCAAAGTGGCCCCTGTTAATTCACTCAGATATTTGAGTGCTTGCTCTGTGCCAGGACCTTGAAAATGATAGACACAGTCCCAGCCCTGCTTTCTATTTGCTGGTGCAGACTAATATTGAACAGATGATTACATAAAAAATGAATTCTAGTCATGATAAGTGCTATGGAGGAGAAGTACAGGGTGACAAAAGGGCATATACTAAGGAAAACGGAAGGTAAGCTGGCGGAGGAGGCATATGAAGGCTTAGCTGGATATGTGATGCCTAAGCTGGGCTTGGGTGAGTTTAGCTCAGTGAGAAGTGGGGAGAGGGAGGAGAGGATATTTCCAGCAGACACAACAGCTTGAGCAAAGGGAGACCAGCTTTGGGGCGAAGGCTGTAAGGAGGAAAGGTTTTCCACTCAAATGAAGAATGGCAGAAAAACCAGAGAGGCTGGAGAATAAAGTGTGGGGAGGGAGGGAGCCCCAGGTAACGCCCTGGAGAGGTGGGCGGGACCATTGCAGCTTGTCTTAGGGATTTGGAACTGTAAGCATAATGAGAGGCTGTGAAAAGATTGTGTGAGTGACAGCAGCTTGGCTTTTTCCAAATACTCAATGCTTTGGCGGAGAGACCGGTTATAGGCGGGGAAATGAGGGGGGACCAGCTATAGGAGGGAAGACCAGTTATGGGCGGCTGTGCAGTGGCCCAGGTGAGAGGGGATGGTGGCTTGAATCAGGGGGTTGGGTGTGGGGGTGGACAAGTAGGTGGGATGTGTCTATGAGGTCCACTCAGGGGGCCTCACTTGACCAACTGGATGTGGGGTGGGGAGAGAGAAGGCGTTGCCAGGAACCATGACAATTGTCTGGTGACAGCAGCAAAATAAAAAATGGGTCTTCACCAAGAGGGAGCTCTGGAGAGAGAGCAAGTTAGGAGAGGAGAATCGGTTCAGTTTTGGTTGTGCTGGCTTTGGAGTGCTCTCGAGACATTCAAAAGGGGACACTGGGCAGGCAGTGTGGGTGTAGACGCAGAGGAGAGAGAGAGTTGGGAGTTGTTAGCTCATACATGGTCTTTGATGCCTGGACAGTGTGGTTTCAGGGAAGCTAAAGGGAAAGAGTATTTTGAAGTGTGTGTTTTCGAGGGGCAGGGGGTGGTCAATAATGTCAGATGCTGCTGAGAGGCCAGGTAAGATGAAGACTGAAAAGGGACCATTGGCCTTAGTGACCCAAAAGTCACCATGGTGAGAGCAGTTGAGGTGGCTTGGCGGGGGTGTAAGCCAGGCCAGAGCAGGCTGAGGATTGGAGTGAACAGACTCCACTGTGTGAGGGTGAGGCTAAGTCGGGAAGCTTGGCTGAGAGAGGAAGGAAAGCTTGAATTTTAGAGATAGATGAGAGTGAGAATTTTTTTGTGTTACTTTAATCTTAAGCGAGTCTCGTGATTGTTTGAGCGCTGATGGAAGGCCCACATGAAAGAGAGGCTGACGATGAAGGGGTGGTGGTGGGTGAGTGATCATCGACATCAAAGACCCCTGTGGAGGCAGGAGCCCAGGACAGCTGGAGAGATTGGCGTAATTCAGAGGTCACCTCTGCCCCGGCCCTGGGAGGGAAAGAGCAGAGCAGGGGCCCCGTACAGGGAGATGCGCAGGTCTGGTGGCAGGAAGTGAAGGTAGTTCTGGTCTGAAGACTTCTGTTTTTTTCTGTGCAGTAGGAAGTGACATTTCCTGATAAGACTGGGGGGAGTGGTCAAGGTTTGTGGAGAAGAGAAAGGTTTGAAATTGATATTGAAAACAAGAGAGTGAGCTGAAAGGGAAAACCTGGCCCTGCGCTCTGGTACCCATTCACATGACGAAATCTCTGGAAAAGGACCCCAGCAAATGTGACTTTAGATCTCTAGCACCTGGTGAGTCAGCTGGCTGAGGGCCCCGTACATGTTTATTGAATTGAATTGTTGGCCTGTCAACCTGTGAAAATCCTTCTCAGCATTTTCCCCTTCTTCCCAGGTACCTGGCTCCCGCCGTGGCACCTCACCAGGAGCTAGTTCACCACAGTAGGAGTAAGGACCCCTGCTCGAAGCGCACTCTTCCATCCCCATAGGGCTAGATCCTCCCCTCCTTACAGGGACCACCCCTCCTCAGGTCAGCCATCATTAGCCAGCTTTGCCTTCTCTCACCATAACGGGTAGAATGTAGGACTTAGAAATAGTTGAGATAAGTTTTAGGCCCTGGAAGCAGGCGCAGTGGGAGAGAGGCTGTCCTGCTTTCAGAACACCAGGAGTTCAGTCTTTCTATAAGTATTTCTTGAGCGCCTATCGTGTGCACTCTTGTAAGTGTTGGTGCCTCAGTAAACAAAAGGTACATCCCTGCTATCATGGAGCTTATGGAGAGCAAGGAAGACAGACAGTATAGAAGCAAACATGTCACATGCTAGACAGTAATAAGTGCTTTGGAGAAAAGTGTGGCAGGGGACGGGGCTGCCGGGGATGTCACATTTCCATGTGGGTGGTCGGTGAAGGCCTCACCTGTGAGGTAGCATGTGAGCAGACGCCTGAAGTGAGGGAACAAGCCATTCAGGTGTCAGGGAGAAAGAAGAGCATCCCAGTAGGAGGACGCAAGCAGAAGGCTCTTTTGGTCAAGGAAAAGCGAGGCTGGTGCATCTGGAGTATGTGAACAGGAGGAAAGCACTGGGAAACGAGGACAGGGAGACCGGAGGGCCAGGTCGCTGGGAACCCTGAGGACACCGGCTTTGACCCTGAGTGAGATGGGGCCATAGCAGCAGAGGGGTGATGAGAAGGATTCCTCTGGCCACTGGGTTGTGACTAGACTGTAAGGGTGGGACAGAGGCAGGAGACCAGCTGGGAGGCTAGTGCTGTAACCAGTGGGGAGGTGATGGCGGCTTAGACCAGGGTGGTTCTGCTGGAAGTGGTGAGCAGTAGTTCGAGGTGTTTGGAGGAAGAGCCGATAGGATTTGGTGTTGTGGGATAGAGAGAGAGGAGCCAAGGATGAGTCCCGAGTTTTTGGTCCAGCGACAGGGTGATTGGTGGTGCTCTTTACTGCAGGGGAGGAAGGCTGTGGGAGGAGCAGGCTGGGTGGGATTGGATGTGTCACATTGAGATGTCTAGTAGACAAACATGGAGGGATGGAGTAGCCAGTTGGAATGAGGAGAGGTCCAGAAGGCAGATAAAAATAAGGGCCTTGTCAGCCTTAGATGGCATTTAATGCAGGAGCCCAGATGAGCTCACCAAGAGAACGAGTGTAGACAGACGAGAGAAGAGGTCCAGCCCCAGCCTGGGTGCTCCAAGAGGTGGGGAGATGAGGAGTGGCCAGTAAGGCAGAGAAGGTGACCTAGAAGCTGGCACCGTGCCCTAGCACAGTGCTTCTCACATGGTTAACGGCTGTAACCATGTAACGGGTTAACCTAGCCCTGGGACTTGTCTAAAAAGCAGACTTCTAGGGGCCAGCCCCATTGCCAAGTGGTTAATTCTGTGCCCTCCACTTTGGCGGCCCATAGTTTCTCCGGTTCGGATCCGGAGCGCGGACCTAGCACCGTGCATCAAGCCATGCTGAGGACCCACAACTAAAAGTATACAACTGTGTACTGGGGGGCTTTAAGGAGAAGAAGAAGAAGAAAAAAGAAAAGAGAATGGCAACAGATGGTAGCTCAGGTACCAATCTTTAAAAACAACAAAAAAAGCAGACTTGTACCTGCTGCTGAGAGATCCTGATTCTGAAATATGTGAATTAGGGTAGGCTAGACTGTTGTAACAAATACGCTCCCAAAACAGACATCTGTTTCTCTGGTTAAGTTCTCCGAGCCAGCATTTTTATCATGTTCCAGGGTACATTGTTAGGATCCGACCACTCTGGGAACTGTTGCTGTCCTTTGTGCATAGGCATGCTCCCCACCTGGACTGAAAACCCCTTGGGAATGGGAACTGTCTGGGAGCTTGGGATCCTGTCCCACTCCACCCCCTCCCACAACAGAATGAAGCACAGGCCTCTGCGTGCAGCAGGCACTGAATAAATGCTGGCTAGGTGTGAAGGATGGACATGCGTGGATATTAAGTACTTGTTTATGCATCCATCAGGCACCATGTGCCAGTCATTTTCATGGGCTAACACATTTAATCTTAACTCCAAGCCTTAGAGGCGGATATTATTGTCTCATTTTCTAGATGAGGAAAAGATGACACAGGTGACTGAACAGCAGAAGGGATTGGACCCTGAGGTCTGGTTCCAGAGCTGGTCTCTAGGCTGTCCAGCCTCTCATTAAGACCTTCCTTTTGGTTCCAGTTAGGATGCTGTACATTTTCTTCTAGCCATGACACAGAGCAGAGAGCTCTGGACTTGGAGTCAGAAAGCCTAGAATCGAATTCCTGCCCCACCATGTGCTAGCTGTGGGATTTAGGGCAACTCAGGGCCTCGGGCACTTTGTTGGAGATATGATGATGGTAATATTGCTTAGGGTTAGTGTGATGACTGGATGTGATGATGTTTATAAAATACCAACTGCAAAGTACTAGTATGTGTAAGGTGGTATTATTATTATTATCTTGAAAATCAAACTGTGGAACCCCTAGGATTACCTAAAAGAGCGGCCAGAGGGGTGTTGATCATAGACCTTGCTTCAGCTAGAAAAGTTCCTCTGTACACTCGTTTATTTACTGATGTTCCTGCGTGAGATTTGGTTTGATGAGTTTCACTGTTTTTAAAAAACTGCAATATTTGGCTGGCTGATCCCTTAAGTGTTCCACAACTGACTGGCTCAATTGTGGGGGAAAAGGCCACTCTTTCAAATTCTTTCTCCTTCTCTTGGGCCCCCTCTCTGGGCTCCCCCAGCTCTCCCTCTTCCGTTGTGCTGATCAAGCCCATCAGACCCAAGAGCCCAATGTCCAGCATTGTACCAAGGGGCCACAGTGTTCTGTGAGCTGAACTCTAGAATGCCCGCCAATGTGTGGGATGGGCATCTGGGGTGTGCTGGGATGGTGGACCTCAGGAAGCTTCTCTGCTCAGGGCTGGGGTGAAAGGGCCACCTCTGGTCCCGTCTGCTCTCTCCCTGGGCCTGGGCCAGAGTTCGCCCACCACTGGTCAGGAAGGGATTGCCCCACCTGCCTCTCACACAACATCGACTGTGCCCCAGCCACAGACTCTCCCAGCCCTGGGGCAGTGGGCAGTCGACAGTACGTCACATGTCTGTGGTCAGCTTTGGAGATATGAACCTGAAACAAAGGCAGCTGTACGTGAGCATTTGTGGGAAGAGGAGGCCCAGCTAGAATGATGTCGACCTTTGGTAGCTAAAAGTCACCCAAAGGTCAAGCCAAGGTTTCTGAATCCTCCTTGGATATCTGTTCTGTCTATCCAGGATGCCTATCTAGGATGGTCTCCACATCTCTCCCCTTTCCTCAGAGCACCCTTAGGCCATGGAGGGTGGGGCCTGGGCAAGGCTGGGCCCACTCCCCTCTCAGAGCCTGAATTCTAAGCTAACTCCGTGTATCCAGGCTCCCCCGTCACTCTGCTTGCGGGGCCACTGGAATCTCCATCACTGTCCAAGAGTGTGTACTCCATCTGCCTGTCTATGTGAGAAAATAGGATGGTCAGGAAGGGAGCAGGAGCAGGGAACTGTGACTCTGAGATGATAGCCCCATGACACGATGAAGTAGGGATCCCCACCCTCATTTGCACCCCTCACCCTACAGTCCGGCTGGAGATGAGGGAGCCTTTCAAACGAGGAAAGGTGGGACTTGTGGCAAGAACCAAGGGCAGAGGACTGACCCAGACTCAGGGGAGCCCTGCAGGAGCCTCCTAGGGCTGTGGTCACGGGTGGGAGGAGAACCAAAAGTACAGTGTCGCCAAGACCAAGGGATCAGGGGGTTTCAAGAAGGAAGTGCCAAATGCCACATAAAGGGCAGGAGGCAACAACTTAGGAGAGACTAATTGGCAAGCCTGACTATGTGATTATGGTTTAGACCATTGGACTAATCTAATATGCTTTTCTGAACTATGTAGAGCCTCACTCCCCCCCCCCCCCCCCCCACAAAAACCCAGAGGATTCGAGCCCACAGCTTGTTCAAGGGCAGGTGAACTTGGGAAGGGGGAAGGCTGCAGGGAGGTGCCGATGGCATCTGAGGAGGGACATAGGTCTGCAGGCACTGGTCTGGAGCCAGGAATGGAAGGGAGGGGACGGGGAGAGAGTGGCTGGTGGGGGTGTTGCTAGGCTGAGGCAGGTGAGTGGACCGAGGCCCACTGCTGGGTGTGGGCGGTGGGGATGGTGTGAGGAATCCGGGCCCTCTGTGCTGCCTTTCTGTTTCCCATCAGTGTCTGCGGTAGGAGGTTCTCAGCACAGGAATGATTGACAGAAAATGACTGACTGACATTTGGTGGGAGATAGTCCAGTGTAACCGTGATCTGGCTTCTGCCCCATCTCCTACTGCTCTTCCTCTTGTCCCTGACACTTATGCAACACTGGCCTCCTTTCTGTTTCTCACACGTGGCAAGCCCTTTCCCAGAACCGATTGTTACCCTTGCTGTCCCCTCTGCCTGGAATGTCCTTCCTGGCACTCCTCCCACTTGATTCTTATCCTTCCGGTTGTTATTCAAGGGTCACCTCCTCCATGAGGGCTTCCAGCCTAGAGTGGCCGCCCCTGTTTCTCTATCTCAACATCCTGGTTATGTTTTTCAAAGAACTCACCGCAGACTGTAATTACCTCCTTTGTTTGTTATTCCCTTGTCTCCTCCGTTAGGTTGTAAACCCCGCAGGAGCAGGCTTGGACCATCTCTGTCTTGTCCCTCCCTGGCCCCCAGAGCCTCATGCAGTGCCTGGCGTGGCAGGCAGTCAGGTTATCATCAGAGTGGGGGACATTGATGGAGGGGCTCTGGGGCAAATGCTTAATAGTAACAATGATGATGATGATAATAGCCCTTATAGCGCTTACTGTATACCACCGTTATAAGCTCTTCATGCATAGGCGTGTCAGCAGACTTTTTCTGTAAAGAACCAGAGAATAAATATTTTAGGTTTTGGGCCGTCTGATCTGTGGCACAACTCCTCTGCTCTGCCATGGTAGCACAAAAATAACCATAGACAATATGTAAACGAGTGAGTGTGACTGTGTCCTAATAAAACTTTACTTACAAAAACAAGTGATGGGCCAGCTCCCCCCTAATGTACAGTACTAACTTATTTGATCTTCAGAAATTCTATGAGGTAATATCTATTGTCATTATCACCATTTTACAGGTGAAGAAACTGAGAAGCACAGAGACTAAGTAACTTGCTTGAGGTCACATGGCTATTCAGGGACAGATCCTGGATTTGAGCCAGGCAGGTCCACTCCAGAGTCCATGGCGGTAACCACCAAACCACACTGTCTCTTGGTGGACCTTGGAGAAGCAGGGAGGAACCCCATCTCCTCTTTATCCCCTGAGGGCCTTCATTGCTTCCTATACATAGGACCTCTCCAAGTTTCCTCATTTATTTTTTTGTTTGTTTGGTTGGTTTTTTTTTTTTTTTGAGGAAGATTAGCCCTGAGCTAACTACTGCCAGTCCTCCTCTTTTTGCTGAGGAAACCTGGCCCTGAGCTAACATCCATGCCCATCTTCCTCTACATTAAATGTGGGACATCTACCACAGCATGGAGTGCCAAGCAGTGCCACGTCCACACCTGGGATCCTAACCAGCAAACCCCGGGCCGCCAAGAAGCAGAACATGCGAACTTAACCGCTGCGCCACCGGGCCGGCCCCATCCAAGTTTCTTCATTTGAAAACTGGGGATGGGATGATAATAATAATGTACACATCATGGGGTTGCTTTCAGGATTAAAATGAGACAATGCATGTAAATCTGCTGGCTCTGAGCATGGGCACAGCCTCACTAAGTGTAATCCTGACCCATATCCAATTCCAGCCCTTAGGTTCCGTTCACATCTTTTCCTATCATCCCCATCCCCTTGCTTCATTCAGATTTGTCCATCTTCATGGCTGTGCTTCTAACAACCCTTTTCCACTGAGGCCTCACATTCCTCTTCAATTTCCCTTCTTATTTACCAAACATTGATTGAGTACTCTGTGCCAGGCACAGGGCTGGCTCTGAGATCTGGAGACTCCTGAGGACAGCCCCTCCCTCCAAGAACACCCTGAGCTGACCTCAACAGCTGTGGGGACTGTGATAGAGTTGGAGCTGAGAGTCTTGGAGTCAGAGCTTCCTAAAGAGGAAGCTTTTGTGTGGGAAGATCAGTAGTGTTTTTTGTTTTTTTTCTCTTGGTAAGTTCTGAGAGCAAATCTGAAGGGTTTTCTTCGCCATCACTTGGAGCCACGTGGACTCTGGATGGTTCTGAGCACAAGAAAGAAAGTGAGTTCCGTTCAGGGCTTCCCTATGCGTGAGACTCCTGTTAAGGCAGCAGCAGCTGCTGCACCCAGGAGGGGGCCGCGATGCCCTTTCAGCTGTTAAACCTCCGTCTCTTCCACAGCAGTGCTCTGCTGCACTCCCAGGAAAATGAGGAACCAGAGGTTTCCTGACAACTTGGGAGAAATCACACTTCTCTTCTAAAGAATTAAAATCACACCCACATCCTTCATCCTGTGTCCAAGAAAACCTTCTTCTGTGAAAGTGTAAGGAAAAGAAAAGAAAAGAAAACACACTCTACCTCTTCCTCTGAAACACCAAACCCTTGGATAGACACTGGGTCGGTGGGCATATCTTCTGGCCATTATGGTGTCACCCGGTCTCTGCGTGGTCTCCGTGCCACGTTGGGCCTGATGGAAAACAGCCACATTCTTTCTGCGTTTCTCCAAGGCCCTTCCTTCCTCTTTGCCTAACTTGCATGGTTAAAGCTTAATGAAAATAAAAACCAGTTTCTCCCAGAAGTCGCACAGTGTGTTGTTAAGCTATGGGAAGAGTGGACAGGAAGAGAAGGTCCAGGGTGGGAGCGGTTGTCTTGAGGGGTTTCATCTTCAGTGGAAAGATCTTTCTGGGCCCTTGCAGCCAGAGGCTGTGGTAACAACTTTGAGCTCATCTCAGTTCTCCTTGTGCCATGAGGATAACATGCTAAGTGCTTTCCTTCTTCCTCTTCTGCCTCCTCCTCCTCTTCTTCTTCTTCCTTTTTTTTTTTTTTTTACTTTCCTGGTAGTAACTGTGCTTCCTGGAAGAGCAGAATCTCCAAATTCAAGGGCCAGAGGTGACTTTGAGAGAGGGAACTGCCTATCCTTCTAGTAGGGGAGCATCTGGCTCTCTGAGCCAGGGCTTTTCTCTTTTAGAACATTGTGCAGGGCACAGATGCCACAGTCTCCTTGGGTCACTGCGTGTTGGGATTTGACATTTTATTAGCTTTTCTTTGTCACTAACCACAACCTCTCCTCCTTTCATTTAAGCCCAGGACCCTTCATTGGGTCTCGGGTGGGTTTGAGGAGTAACATATTTGTACCCTCCCCCTTTTGCTGAATGTCAGCGTCAGGGAGTTGGTTCCTTATGCTTCTGGTGGGGTCCAAGCAGAGCTGACAAGTAGGCAGTTTGCCTTTAAGCCGCCCATCCTGTTACCGCCTAAGGTGGGGGTCATCTGCCCGCCTCAAGACATGCCGGTAGTCAGGAGGCAAGATGGTAGGAGAGAAAGGACTTTATTATAGCCTGCTAGCAAGGAGGAAGATGGCTGACTAATGTCCAAAAGAACCATCTTACAGAACAAAGACTACAGGCCAGTTATACAAGGGGCTGGTCTCCAGGTTGGGGAGGCATCTGGTCTCCTGGTGGGGCAGACATCTGATCCTAGTTCCTGAAAATCTTTTGTTTTACTGGATATGCATCAGAGACCAGAGCCGTATACCTTGATCTTTCAGTTGTCATTGATGGCTATCAGCATCAACTCTGCCCCGGGGGTCATCACATTCCTAAGGAACTCAAAAGAACAAAGTTATTGACTTATCACAGCTGGGTTAGTTAATCAGAGGTCATTCAAAGTTACAATATGGGTTCTTTTCTACAGTATGGCTTCCCTTATGTCAACCTTGTGCTGACCCGGTATCAATCTTATGACTGGCCAGTGTGGTGTTGCCCTTCAGTTGCCCAGGGCTCAAGGACCATCCTGGGCACTGGCCAGCTTTGTGTCCCACCTTATCAGTCAGGCCCTGTAAGTTTACCTCCCAGAGACAGCAGGCTCTCCTGGTTGTGCAGCCCTTAGTAGCCTTCCTTACAGAGGGGCCTCGGTGAGAGGCTGTAGCCCTCGCCCACAGTCCTCAAGCTCCTCCCAGGCACTTTTAACAGCAGTCCCTGGACCCTTTGAGTTCTTGTCTAATGTGGTCATTAGCAGTAGGGATCTCAGATCTAGTAAGGGGTGGAGGGTCACTGGATGGGGGTCACTTTGGGGGAAGCAGCACCGATTAAATCTCAAATAGGGAGTAACATAAGCACTGGGTGTGAATGGGGAGGACCCGAGAGCGGACTTCAGTACTAGCTTCAAGGAGTTTTCTCATTGCTATCTCTCTGGGATGTCCTATCTCTCCAGATCTTATTTTCCTGACATAGATCTAAACCTATTATATTAAATGCCATCACTAAAATGACAACCAAATTGTTTGGAAAGTGAAAAAAATTTTAATGCCCTAGGCAGTTTTAAAACAATTATTGATACCACAAAGGGAATGTGGCCATTCCTAGAAATCATAGTTTATTCTGGAAGATCTGTTAGATGTCAGCTGGTCTGACTTACCCTCATTCCCCTAAGACTGTCCATAAGGCACCCCAGCCTGGATATGCCTCCTGCCCGCATCCTTGGCTTCTCACCTTCATCCTCTCCCATTGGTGCCATCGTTCACCCATCTTCCAAACTGGAACCTGGGCATCAGCCTCCACTGTCCACTCCCTCAGCCCTACCATTGATCCCATTTCTAAATCAATGCATTTTATCTCAGAAAGGCCTCACAAACACGGCTTCCCTTTGCCCTGCCTTCCATCAGGCCGTTGTCATCCTCCTTTGGTCTGTTGTCACACCCTCTTCCCCTGAATCCCTGTGTGGGCCTGTCCTCTGTGTTTATCATCCATGAAAAGATCAAAACCATGGGGTAAAATTCGGAATCCCTGACTGGCATACATTCAGCGCTCTTCACGATATGCTCCTCCGCTCTCTCTCTACCCTTATGTCTCACAGGGACCTTTTTAGGTGTTTCCAACAGGGAATGTAGTTACACAGAAATCAGCTACAAAGGTGATGGCAAAGCAGGGAAACCAAACAGGAGACTCGGAGTGAGGCCAAGAGGAAACTGCCCACTCCCTGGAGAGCTGACGGGACAAAGGAAGAAACGGTATTTCCAGAGCTGAGGAGCTGGGGGTCACATGGGGCCTGCCTGGCAGGAACTAGACCACGGAGAGAGGGGCCATCTGGTGGTGATTAAAGCCATGGAGGAGACCCAATCACTATTGAGACACTGCCCAACACCAGGGGGTGGGGGAGAAATACTCTAGCTTCTCCCTTCCTCCTACCCTTCCGTCTCCTGACAGTGCCTCTGATTGGCTGGACCTAGACAGACGCCAAGGAGCCTGGGAAGCAGAGTTTGTAGGGGGTCAACCCTCACCCCACCTCATGATGCAGAACGAGGGCAGAAGAGCAGAGAGTGGATCTGAGAGCAAAGAGGCAAACGACTGGCTTGTTCCCTTCATTCCCCTTCAGCTACAGTTAATTATTAACTGTCTCAGAAGTTTTATGATACCTTCTGGGAAATTCTCTTATCTCCTTCATCTAGAAAATGCCTCCCCCTTCTTCAGGACCAGCTGAGATGTTTTCTTCTCTGTGGAAATCAGCATAGACAGCTCAGAGAGTGTCAGCTACCCCTCATCTGGGCTCTAGCTGTTCTGTTTAAATCGGTCTTTGTGGTACTGGCCACTGGGGTATTGTAATGTGTCATTCCTGTGTTTGATTTCCTCTGTTCAACCTGGAGAGCTTCAAGGACAGACATGGTATCACAGGTCTCTGCATTCTTGAGACCCAATCCAGGACATGTACATGCTGCATCCATGCAGGGATGTACAAGTGACAGAGCTGTGGGGGTGTCTTGCCCAAAGTTTCTTAGCAGGTGAGTGGCAGAGCGGGCATCGGGTCCAGGTCTCTGACCCTGTCCCCTTTTACTCTGGAATTTGATTGTAGTAGCCAGTAACTCCAAAAAATCAGAACTTGAAAACTCTGGAGACATAGTTCCTGGCCTTATATCTTACAAAGTATAATGTAATTTATAAAAATGTTCCCGATTTTCCAGACCTTCATTAATCCAAACAAGATATTGGGAGGCTGTGGAAGTAGTGTGGACAGACAGACAAGGACTTACCTTTCTTTGTTCAACGTAAGACTGAATTCTGCTGGATATGTGTCCTTTTTATTGTAACTAAAAGCTAAACTCACGCTGTTTCAGAATGTTAGACTATTTATTAAGTGTTCCCCAGAAATGAAGCAGAAGAAATGAGTAAGTAAAGAATTTAAATCGTGACATGCACAGCTTTCCTTTGGAATTCCTAGGAAATTCTCAGGGAAGAGATGCATCAATTTATGAAGCTAAAAAAGGGTGTTTAAAAGAAACTCACTGAGAGTCCTTAGGGAAAGGATGGGACATGATTTTTCTCTTATCTTATTGGTTTGAGTTAATAACTCTTCAGCAGGGGGACCACACTGTATGCCCCGTCGATGGAACTGTTAACTGCAGTAAGGAAATACACAAGCTCTAATAATAATTTTGATGACTTTATTTTCTTATTTGCAAGAACTGAACTGTTTTGCTGTTCCTGTTACATAAGCCCTTATACTCAAAGGGGAAAGATTTTCATAAAATGGAACTCTTATTCATTAAATAAGTGCCTGGGAATGACAGAGTACCAGCTGGAAATGCTGAATTAATTAGAGAAATATGTTTGTTAGACAAAGAAATGTCAGTCTTGCTAGTTCTCTTATTAGGGCTCTCTCAGGTCAGTGAGCACAGTGGACTGATTCCATTTTTGAAGCCAGATCATGGGCCTGAAGAAGCTTCAGAGGAAGGAGACAGACCCTGCCCTGGGAGACATCACAGCTTGGTTTATATGCAAGAACACCGCCCTGAAACATCTAAACTCTATATTGTATAGCAGAACAAAAGTGCGTGTTAAGTGTCTCATGAGATAAAAACTCAATTTTGTAAAAACAAATACTAACAAGACAACAATTAGAGAGTGAACAAGGTCAGCAGATGCCCAAGGCGTGCTCACTAGGGCTGGGCAAGACACAGTGAGAGGGAGAGGGAAGACGGGGCATCTGGTCCTCAGGTCTCTGCTGGCCATTCAGTAGGAACAAGGAGTTTGTCGGTGAGGGTCACACATGTGCTGGGCCCTGTGGTACAAAGACTGACAAGACACAGGCCCACCCAGCAGCCTGATAGAGCAGCGGCCCCCAAAGTGGGCTTCAGGGGTCCCAGGGGTGCTGGAGCCGCTCTTCCCGGGAAAGCAGCGTATGGGCTCCTACTTGGTTCAGGTATGTTCAGGCACAGAAGCTGGAAAATTTTCCAGATTGGAGCTTTTCCCCTAGAAGAGCAGATTGTTAAACATTTATCACCACACCACTGCCTGGGGCTCCCTGAGACCCTTTCAGGCGATCTGCAGGGGCAAAACTATCTTTGTAATAATTCTAACTTATCGTTTGCCATTTTTACTCTCCTTCTTTCATGAGTGTACAGTGATGTTTTCCAGGAGCTGCATGACATGTGAAACTGTAAAGACTGAATGTGGGAGTGGATATGAGAATCCACTTATCTTCTATTAAGCGCAGAGATGTGCAAAAACGCAAACCGTGCTACTCGTCTCACTAAATTTTTTGTTTTGGAAAATGGTTATTTTTCATAAAAATGTTATGTTAACACGTAATTGGCTTATGATCTTAAAGTGAATTAATAAAGAAATATTTTTTAAAATTCCTCAATTTTCATCTCAAATATGGTAACTATCGATAGATGTAACCCACATAAAAACTCTTTGGGCTGTTCAATGTTTTTTTTAAGAGACTTTATTTTTTAGAGTGGTTTTAAGTTCACAGCAAAGTGGAAGGTAAGTGGAAGGTACAGAGATTTCCCATATACCCCTTGTCCCCACACACGCAGAGCCTCCAGCATTAGCAACATCCCCCACCAGAATGAGTCATTTGTTACAGTTCATGAACCCACATTGTGTAGGGGAGTGATTCTCCCTTTACCCTTCTGAGCTCTTAGCTGAGACGTTTGTAATAAAAGCCAGATTAACAGGAGAAAAACAAACTGAAGTTTATTAACATATATACCTCATGTGTATATGGGAGATACCCAGGGAAAAATAGTAACTCTCTGAGATGGCTTAGAATTCAGGCTTGAATACCATCTTAAGAGGGAAAAGGAGGGGGATATAGGCCTCTTAGGGGAGAGTAAATGATTTTTAGGAAAAGTGAATGGGCCCTTAGAAGAATAAGTGGGAGATATGATAGTTTGTGACAACGTTTGTCTGGGTGTCAACTTCTAGTTTCTTCTCCTGGTGACGTGAGTCAGTCTTCCCTGGTTGATGAAACTCCCTGAGAGGAGATTTATGGCAATTGAGTTCCTTTTGGAGGATGTGTCTTTAGGCAGAGAAAGTGTTCAGAGAAAGCCTCTCCCTGCATTTGCTGCTTTTCAAGCGTCTACAGCTCAAAATAATCAGTATACCGAAGCAGCATATCTTGGGGTGGCATGTTCTGCTGCCCTTCAGTCAAGACATCATTATCGTCCGAAGTCCATAGTGTACGTTAGGGTTCAGTCTTGCATTCTATGCATTTGGACAAATGTGTAATGACATGTATTCACCCTTCTAGTTCATACAGAGTATTTTCACTGCCCTAAAAATCCTCTGTAATCCACCTATTCATCTCTCCCTTCACCCTAATCTCTGGCAACCAATGATCTTTTTACTGCCTCCATAATTCTGCCTTTTCCAGAATGTCAAATAGTTGAATCATATAGTAAATAGCCTTTTCCATTGGCTTCTTTCACTTAGTAACATGCATTTAAGCTTCTTCCGTGTCTTTTCATGACTCGATAGCTCGTTTCTTTTTAGCACTGAATAATATTCCATTGTCTGGATGTACCAGGGTTTATCCGTTCACCTACTGGAGGACGTCTTGATTGCTTCCAAGTGTTGGCAATTATGAATAAAGCCCCAATAAGCATCCATGTACAGGGTTTTATGTGGACATAAGTTTCCAGCTGCCTTGAGTAAATACCAAGAAGCGTAATTGCTGGATCAGATGGTAAAAGTATGTTTAGTTTTGTAGGAAACTGCCAAATTGTCTTCCAAAGTGTTACATTTCTGCCAGCAATGTATGAGAGTACCTGTTGCTCCACATCCTCACCAGTGTTTGATGTTCTCAGTGTTCTGGATTGTGGCCATTCTGATAGGTGTGTAGTGGTATCTCCTTGTTGTTTTAATTTGCATTTCCCTGATGACACATGATGGAGAGCACCTTTGCATGTGCTTCTTTGCCGTTTGTATATCTTCTGTGCTGAGATGTGTTTTGGATAACAGTCCTTTATCAGATGTGCCTTTTGCAAATATTTTCTCTCAGTTTGTGGCTTGTCTTCTCCTTCTCTTGCCAATGTCTTTCACGGAGCAGAAATTTTTGATTTTAACGAAGTCCTGCTTATCTATCTTTCTTTTACAGGTTATGACTTTGGTGTTAGATCTCAAAAGTCATTGCCAGACCTGAGGTTATCTAGATTTTCTCCTGTGTTATCTTCTAGGAGTTTAATAATTTTGCATTTTGCATTTGGGTCCATGATCCATTTTGAGTTAATTTGTGTGAAGGGTGTAAAGTCTGTGTCTAGATTCATTATTTTTGCGTGTGGATGTCTAGTTGTTCCAATACGATTTGTGAAAAGACTGTCTTTATTCCTTTGTATTGCCTTTGCTCCTTTGTCAAAGATCAGTTGACTATGTTTAAGTGGGTCTATTTCTGGGCTCTCTATTCTGTTCTATTGATCTGTTTGTCTACTCTTTCACCAATACCACACTGTCTTGAATATTATAGCTTTACAGTAAGTTTTGAAGTCTGATAGTGTCAATTTTCCCATTTTGTTCTACTCCTTCAATATTGTGTTGACTATTCTGAGTCTTTGGGTCTTCAATTTTTAAGACTCTAAAAGGGGGTCCTGAGACCAAAAAGTTTGAGAACTACTGTTGTAGGGGAAGATAAACAGACACACACAGATGAGTGCATTAAATTTTTGTGCTAGGAAGGAGGGTAGAATGTAATGGAGGGGAACCTGAACTGAGTTTTGTACATCCTGCTGCCTCGTTCTGGGGGCTGAGCAAGCCTGTTGCTTTAGGGTAAATCTCTGCGAGTCCAAATTTAGGTGCTGAGTGACACAGACATGAGCCTGGTTTCAGGAGAGAACCCTAGAGGGGCGTGGGACGTGAACTGTTGACCTCCCTTGGGACTAGAGAACACAGGGCAGAGTAGGGCAGTTTGGAATTAGTTGTTTCACTTCTCGGAGAGATGGGTGAGTCTTGGTTATTAGGGTTGTACATGTAAATCAAGTTCTGTGCCTCTTTATCTTCCTAAATAAAACTCTTGTTAAATCTCAAGAGTAAAAGGGGAACAGTCACATCTTGTACTGCTTACCTCCCACTCTTGGAGTTCTGCGGGAAACACATTCAGAGAGGAAAATGTGGAGCTCTGGTCTCTAACCCCAGGATTAAAAAAAAAATCCCCTGGTCTGCTAGGCTCCTCCAGAGAGAGAGCTTTGTTTGCTGAAGGAGGCCAGTTGCTTACTCTACTCTGTTCACCCAGGCCCCGCCCCAGTCTCAGACGACGCCAGCAGTGAGAGAGGCCAGCAGCTGACTTGAGCAAAGCTGAGTGTTGCATGGGGCCACCTGTCTCTCGCCTACATGGTAGGCTGCACAGCTGCTCCCAGGTCCAGTTGACCTTATCAGCTGCCAGAGAATCCTGAGGGATCCCAAGAGCAAGCCAAAGCAAGCGAGCCTGAAAGCCAAGGCTTCCTGTACCCTAACCATGTGGAAGGACATCACCCCCATGTGGAAGGGACCACCCTTGATGGCCTCCCATCCTTTAGCCATTTGCCAGACACTCTGAAAGCACTGCTCCTTGTACTGTGCCAAAAGTAACAATATTCCTGCTGGGGAGGCAGGGCTGTTGTTAACGTGGGGACCACCAGTGGGCTCAGAGGGCCCCTAAAGCTCCAGATGTCAAGTGTGTGTGCTATTTTATAGGGAGAAGGCCTAGAGTTTTCATCAAATCTTCAAAGGCAAGGGGAAGTCCTTGCTCACAAAAGGTTAAGAATCTCTATGTTAGAGGCCAAGGTTTTTCAAAAAGTCCATTCAATAGCATTAATTCAACAAATAGCTGAGTTGGTCTCCATGCCTGACTCAGTGCTAAGGGCTGGGGACACAACCATGAGCATGACCAGATGCGATCTGTGTGTCATTGGGGGGCCAGATATAAATTCAATAATCACGTATATGTATGTCTAATTTTAAATCAAGTATTGCTCTGAAGGAAAGGAACCTGGTTCTATGACAGATATGACAGTGGATGTTCAGTTTTTGTTTTTATATATTTATTTATTTTTGAATAGGTGATATATTCATGTTCAAAAATTCAAAAGGATTATATAGTGAAATATCTCCCCCCTTCCTTATCCCCTAGCCACTCCCTGGAGCCATGCATGTTTTACAGACTGGTGAGTGGGCCTCCTGCCATTAGACTAGGGGAGAAGAGAAATCTTACCTGAGGATATAATGCTTGAAATGAAATTTTGAAGCATGAATGTGGGTTAACTAAGTGAAGAGGACTGGAAGGGGATAGTGGAAGCAGTCTAGACAGAGGCAATGGCTTGTGCAAAGGCCCTGTGGCAGAAGCCAGCATGATATAGTAGAAGAACTAAAAGAAAGCCTGTGTGGCTAGAGTGCAGAAAGCAAGAGGAGGAGAGGTCCAGGATGCTGCTGGGTGGTGAGGATGCAGTCTTGTAGCCTGCTTCACGTTATGGACTTTTCCATCTAAGCCCTGGCAAGTCAGTGAATGATGAGGGGAGATAACCTTCAATTATACTTGCATTTTGAAAATATCACCCTGGCTATACTGTGGAGAATGGGTTGGAGGGGGAAGCAATTAGTGGGCTCTTATTTAGTTCAGGTGAGAAATGATGTGGCTTGGTGGTGGTGATATATCTGTCTATCTATATGTTGCAAGAAATGTACTGGTGTGCGATGTTCTTCTCAAAAATGTTAACAAAGCATTTTTCTCAATTTTCTCAACTGAATGGAAGAAAAATCCATAACAATAGCTTACATAGAATGTAGTTAACATCTGTCTATATTTTGTTCAAGGATATGGCAAACTGACAGGATAAGTTAGCATCCTGTAAAAGGTAAATGGACAAAGGGCTAAAGTCTCATAGAATCGTGCTGGAAGTCACTTGGTCCAGCCTCCCACCTGAGTACCCCATCTCCCCTCTGTGGGGGCCCTCCAGTGGCAGGAGGTTGTCATTGTTGTCACAAAGTCATAACTGAATGACCGTGTGGGTGATGTTCACTAATTAGGAAACAAATAGTTAAAAAATCTGATGGCTGTCGTTGTTTTGATATTTGCACACTTAATTTTCTTTCTCTTCTCTTGACCCCTCAGAATGGCTTATTCTGAGGAGCAAGGAGGTGTCCCCTGTGGTTTCATCCGTCAGAATTCCAGCAACTCCGTTTCCTTGGACTTTGAGCCCAACACAGAGTATCGGTTCGTAGAGCAGTTAGAAGAGCGCTACAAATGTGCCTTCTGCCACTCTGTGCTTCACAACCCCCACCAGACGGGCTGTGGGCACCGCTTCTGCCAGCACTGCATCCTGTCCCTGAGGTGAGTGGGCAGGGCCTGCAGCTCCGGCCAGAACCAGACGTGGCTGTTCCTGGGATCGAAATGTCTTCTGTGGCCACTCGACTGTAATCGTGGTTTTTGGAATTGCTGTGGTTGCCCACAGAACCACGAATATGAGGAGAGGCTCTCCTGGGGCCAGTCTCTGAGAGCCTGAGAAATAATCTTCATGTTTTTGCCACTCACGTATTGATATTTACCTTTTCTTAAAATTCAGACCACACCTGCTTTGCATGTGAGGGCAAAGCTAGATGCACAGTCTGTGGTGGGAGGGCCTGTATGTCACGGGGGTCTGTGTTGTAGTCACCCTGACCTTTCCCTGCCTTAAGGCAGAGGTGGTCTCACATCCAGAGGGGACCTCACTGCCACAGATGCTGTCCATGCCTGGGCAGCTACAAAACCTGGGTCATGCCACTTTCAGAGAGGGGACCCAGAGAGACATGGAAGCAGGTTTTGGGGGCTTATCTAGGACAATAAGGAAGTTGTATGCTATCAAACGTGGAAAGGGGGTTATTACAGCACATTCTCATTTATTCTTGGGTTCGTTCATTCGCACCTGTGTGCTCCAGGCAGCTTGCTAAACTAAGCTCTGGTGTGCAGGGATCCAGTGTAGCAGAGGACCCAGTCTCTGCCCTCTAGAATGTTCCAGTCTACTGATGGAGACAGGTTGTGGGACAGTGTGATAAGCAAAGGACTCCCGTGGGAGCTCTGGCAGAGGGCATTTAACTCTGGGGCACTCGCTATTTGACTTACACCCTGCAGCATGAATGGGAGTTTTTCAGGCAGACTAAGCAGATGCTGAAATTGGGGTGCCAGGGGCCCTTCTGGGAGGAGGGAAGAGCATGAGCAAGGACAGGGCCTGGCCTGCTCAAGGGGTCAAGCGCAGCTGGAGTGCTGGGGCTACTCTTGGAAGAGCTGTCGAGGTCAACTCTTAATTCTGGCTCTGTTTTTGTTTTTCTCTCCAGAGAATTAAATGCAGTCCCACTCTGCCCTGTAGATAAGGAGGTTATCAAATCTCAGGAGGTAAGAAAATCACTGTTGTGGTTTAGCAGCTCTCTGGGTGATGGAGAAGCCAGTGTCCTGGGTTGAATTGCACATAGAGGTTGGAGCAGGAGAGTGGGAGAGGGGGACCTTCCTTAGGGTCCATATTCCTCTGCCATGGGGTCAGGTCAGACCCCACTCCTAGCCCGGTTTGAGAGAGGCTTCATTGGGTCTTTAGTGAAACCCCCCCAAGTTTCTTCTCTTGCTTCCTCCTTAGCCGCTTCCTATATTAGCTCCCGTTACATTGAGGCACCTGGAGAAATGAAACATCCTGTTTCCTGGAATTCGCTTTCTCATCTGGCTAATCTCTAAAACTTCTTTTTATTATTATTATGTCTAACAATAGCTTTATTGAGACATAATTCATATGCCATGGAATTTACCTTTAAAGTGTACATGTTTCTTGGGTATATACCTAGGAGTGGAATTACTGGGTCATTTGGTAACTGTGTTAACGTGGTAACATTCTTCTATGTTTAACTTTCTGAGGAACTGCCAGACTATGTTCCGAAGCCACTGTACTATTTTACATTCCAACCAGCAAGATATGAGTGTTCTAATTTCTCTGGATCCTCACCAAAATTTGTTATTGTCCGTCTGTTTGAGTATTGCCTTCCTGGTGGATATGAAGAGGAATCTCGTGGTTTTGATTTGCATTTCTCTAATGATTAATGATGAGCATCTTTTCATGTGCTTGGCCATTTGTGCATCTTCTTTGTAGAAATGCCTACTCAATTCCTTTGCCAATTTTTAAAGTGGATTATTTGTCTTTTATTGTTGAATTCTAAGAGGTCTTTATATATTTTGGATACAAGTCTCTTATCAGATATGTGATTTGCAAATATTTTTCTCCCATTTTATGGATTGTTTTTTCACTTTCTTGATGATATCCTTTGAAGCAGAAAAGTTTTTCGTTTTGATGAAGTCTTATTTATCTTTTGTTTGTTTCTTTTGGTCACTTGTTCTTTTAGTATTGTATCTAAGAAGCCATTACCTACCTGACCCATGGTCATGAAGATTTTCTCCCTTAAAACTTCTTTTTAAGCTAAGTTTTCTTCCTTTAAAATTCCATCACAGGACATTCAATTCTCACCTCCTCCAGGAAGCACCCTGAGCACTTAGTCTGTTGTACACGCTCCTTCTCTATGCTCTTATGAATCATTTTGCAAATGCCTAGCAGGGGACAGTGGTGTACTTGTGTCTGTATCACCCACTAGGCCAGGGGTTGGCAGGCTGCAACATGGGGTTTGTTGGGACAAATCTAGCCTGATACCTGTTGTTGTACAGCCTGTGAACTGAGAATGGTTTATATATATATATATATATATTTTTTTTTTTTTTGGTGAGGAATATTGGCCCTAAGCTAACATCTGTGCCAATCTTCCTCTATTTTGTGTGTGGGACACCACCACAGCATGGCTTGATGAGCAGTGTGTAGGTCCATACCCAGGATCCGAACCCACGGAACCTGGGCTGCCAGAGCAGAGCGTGCCAACTTAACCACTCTGCCACCAGGCCAGCCTGCTGTTTTTTATATTTTTAAATCATGGAAAAAAATCAAAAGAAGGGTACACAGGAGGCTGGCCCCATGGCTGAGTGGTTGTGTTTGCATGCTCCACTTCAGCAGCCCAGGGATTTGCCGGTTCGGATCCTGGGCATGGACATGGTACTGCTCATCAGGCCAACGTCCCACATAGCACAACCAGAAGGACCTACAACTAGAATATACAACTATGTACTGGGGCGATTTGGGGAGAAGAAGAAAAAAAAAAGAAGAAGAAGATTGGCAAGAGATATTAGCTTAGGTGCCCATTTTTTTTTAAAAGAAGGATACACAGGAACTCTACTATTTTTGCAGCCTCTTGTGAGTCTTTATTTCAAAATGAAAATTTATTGTAAAAATGAAAAGAAGAATAATGTGTTGTGAACACGTGAAAATTATGTGAAATTCGCATTTCAGTGTCCATAAATAATGTGTTATTGGAAGACAGTCATGCCCATTCATTTAAGTATTGTGTTCTACAGAGTTGAATCGTTGTTCCAGAGAACATTGCAATGTGGCCTGCAAAGCCAAAAATATTTACTATCTGACCTTTTACGGAGAAAGTCTGCCAACCCCTGGATTGTGCTGAAGTAGCAGGTCAGCACAGTTTCAGTGACATCTCCTGATGACTAATACAAATGTTGACGCTGTGACAGGAACCTGAAAGCATCACCTTCAGCCACAGCTCTACCTCCTGACCTTTGAGTGTGTGGGATCCAGTTAACCGTGAGATTCTCCCAGCTGCAGCCTACTGCACTGGGCTTGTAGGTTTGGTGGCCTGTATGTATCTAAGACAATCTCTTCTTTTATGGTGGTGAATCTGATATTTCCATCCCAACCACTGTCTGGAAGTTTCCACCTGACTGTTGAGATGTACTTAAAGACCAAATTAATAATAGCTTCATTCACGTTGCTGTAAAGCTTTGGAATGTATGAGACCTATTATGTTTATCTTTTAGGTGTTTAAAGACAATTGCTGCAAAAGGGAAGTCCTCAATTTGTATGTATATTGCAAAAATGCTCCTGGATGTAATGCCAAGATTATTCTGGGACGATACCAGGTTGGTATTACTCATGAACAGTATTTTCCTTGGCCGTTTTTCCAGTGACATGTAGTGAACACCTTGATGTGACAGTTACTAGGCTAAGCATGGTGGGGGACTCCTGGGGTTGCCCTCAGACAATTTCTGTCTAGCAGTACAGTAGGCTACAATGCAGCACACCAAGGGCTAAGGTATGAGTGACAAGGTTTGTTTTGTATGGAACGCATGGAGGACATGCTGTATGTGCTAGACCTTAAATTGTGGGTTAGGGATCATTAATCCAAAAGAGTAGATGTGTGGGACATGCTGGGCCAAAGGAATGATCAGGCAAGGACATATCATTTGGGGGGAACTGTGAAGGATTTGGAGTCCGTAGGGTGGGAACCAGGGCATGACTGCAGAACGACACAATTGTAAGGGTCCCTGCCCAAAAGCACTTGCAGTGCTGGGGTGGGTGTTTCCCAGCAGCTGTGGGCCCTGGCCTCTTGAGTTTTTGATCTAAGGTAGATAACACAGACCAGAACCCAGCTAGGCTGTAGTTTAAAGGTGAAGCGTTGGTATGAGATGGAAACAAATGAGATGTGGGGGAAGTGAAGGGGAGTCAAATTCCTTTCAAGTGAAACTGTCCCACTTTGCTCTTCCATCCACCTGGGGGGTGGGTTGTTAAATGTGGAGCTGGAAATGTGGCCCTGCCATGCTGAAATTTTCCCCTTCCACCCACACATTTTGGAATGTAAGGCAGCGGATGCAGTTTTTTCTCCATCATGCCTCCAAAGGCCCCAGGCACTGAGTTGATAAATGTGTAAATGACTTCCTGGTTAACCCAGGGATTTCTTTGGAGGTTCACAGAGCTTTTTTGTGTTTTCCTCCAACAGTCCCTGGCCACTTGTTTTGATAGTCAGGTAGACAGAGCAGGGCTTCTTCTCCAACTTTGCTGTCACTAAGCCTGAAAAGGAAATGAGGCTCAAAGAGACCATTGATCAGCTTTGGTGACCAGATCTTCAGTTCCTAGAAAACAGTGGCTGGTCTCTTTTGTATTTCTCCCCATTCCCTGTTCTCTCCCCGACTCCCCCTTGCGTGGTAAGGTGGAGAATCTCACAGGTAGCCATCTTGATGAATGTGGACTCTTTTGGTGAAAGTTGAGGGATAGCATTGATGAATTTTGGAGAAATTGTGAATTTCAGTTGTCACTATTTGTTTTTTATTACTAGAGGCAAAGGAGGATAGCTATAATATTTGTTAATCTCCTGTAGAAAAACCGTTGGCTCTTTTCTCCTTCAGAGAAGGGGTCGGCAAACTGTTTCTGTCAGGAGCCAGACAGTAAATTTTTTAGGCTTTGCAGGCAATACAGTGTCTGTCACAGCTATTCGACTCCACTGTTTCCGAGGGAAGGCAGCCAGAGGCAATATGTGAACAAATGGGTGTGGCTGTTCTCCACTAAAACTTTATTTCCAAAAACAAGTAAGGGCCGTAGTTTGCCAACCCTGTTTCAAGCATCACAATAACTTGCAGTGATCCAAACGTTTTATTGAGACATTCCTGCTTTTAACAATCTATAACATGAGGAACCAGAGAATGAACACTGTCCATGTCATCATTCACTGATATTTTGGTTAAAAACATTTCCTGACTTTACAAGATTGACCATTCCCAGCTTCTCTTGGGCCAGCCATCCTGTATTCCTCTATCTCCTTATCTTTATCACTTTGGGAACAGCTTCCTTTCCCTTCCTCTTCTTCCTTAATCCTTTCCCCTCCTTCCTGTACTTAGGATATGCCCTTCTCTTCTTCCTTCTTTTCCCTCTGTCCTGGCTTCTACCATCTGCTGTGCAGCAATGAGTACCTGTGCTAGGGGTGGGGCTGGAGGGTGCACAAAAAACATAAAAGATATCCTTGAAGAACTGGTAAATTAATTGGCAAGCCTCAGGAAAATATTTAAGAACTAACCTGAGAACGTGAGCACGTTACTACATAATCTCAAATAAACTCGGCGTGCTCCCGTCTTCACGCATCTTCCCCTGTCCTCCTAACTCCCACCAAGCAAGGCTGGATTTCACAGCCTCAGTCCAAGCGGCCCTCTCCGTGTCCTCTCCTCAGCAGAGGCAGGGGTGGCCTCCACTGGGAGCCTGTAGGCAGAGGCTGCCCACCCGCCCTGTCCTGCAGTCCTTTCTGCCCAGCTCTCCTCACTGTCCTTCCTCCCTCACTGGGGCTCCCAGCTGGCTCCCCCTCCCGCGTGTCCCGGTCAGTGGGTCCCACCGCCCTCTTGTTCTCTGTTGCAGGACCACCTTCAGCAGTGCCTATTCCAAGCTGTGCAGTGTTCTAACGAGCACTGTCAGGAATCAGTCCTTCGGAAAAATCTGAAAGAGCATTTGAGTGCATACTGCCAGTTTCGAGAGGAAAAATGCCTTTATTGCAAAAAGGACGTGGTAGTAATCAATCTACAGGTAAAAAAAAAAATCAGTCATCTTTATGGGAGTCAGTTGTGCCTGAGTGGTCACAGTGAATCAGATGGGATCCCAGGAGCATACTTGTGGATTTATTTTTGTACAGAAACAGGTCTAAAGAATAACTTTATCTGAGAGTTCTATAAAAAGCTAAAAACCTTGTTGGTAGGACTCCATTCATCATTGGGAAAAATATTGTTTGAGCATCTCTGAGTATGAGTGTGCAAGGAACGATGCTAGATGCTGGGCCACAAGGTGATGAGACTGTCAGTCCTGAGGATGCTGAGGTCTAACGGGAGAGGCAGGATATAGGGATAAAAAGAGAGCGTGGGGTACCTTTCACATGTGCCAAAGGAGCCATACTGATGACTCCCACAGTCTGCCCTCTGTGAGTCCCGTGCCCTCTGACCTTCTTTTGGAATAATTAGAAAATTGAATTGAACTGAACTGATTTATACCAAGAAAACAGCCATCTCTAATCCTTTTTGGAACTAGGCCATACGTTCCTGTACAGGGTAAGCCATGGAACATAGACCCCCCCCCCCCCAAAGAGACAGATGTATAAACACTCTGAGGCCACAAAAGGGGACCCTTGGAAGCAGGGTTTGGCTTTGTTTCATCCACTTTCTCTGTTTCAGAATCACGAGGAAAACATGTGTCCCGAGTACCCAGTATCTTGTCCCAACAAGTGTTTGCAGATTATTCCAAGAACTGAGGTAACTGTAAATAATTCTCTCGGTAGATTTTATGTAAGGTAAAGTTTTAGTAGTCATTGTGGTGTGTATTTGATAAAGTCCCATAGACAGAGGCCCAAGGTTTAAATTACACCCAGGATAACCATGCCTCTGTCTCCCTTTCCCTTTTCCCTGAGAGTTCTTCTCAGTTTCCACCATAGCTCTCCCTCCGCCAGGCCTTAGCGTGGCGTTTTTCCTTCTATTCCTTCCCTCCCTCCCAGCCACCCTTGCTTCCCCTCCGTCCCCTCCGTCCCCTCCATCCCCTCCTGCTGCAGTTATTCCAGGCAGTTGGAGGATTGGTGACGAATCTCTATAGCGTGAGGCTGTCCCTTTCGTAGGTGGATGAGCACCTTGCTGTGTGTCCTGAAGCTGAACAAGACTGCCCTTTTAAGCAGTACGGCTGTCCTGTCAAGGTATGGAATGCCTTTGTGTTTCTGCCTCTACGTTCTCTTGTGTACGGCGAGTTCATTTTACTCTTTGATTCCATTCAGGAGGCAGAAGGACATTCACTCCTGAGAACTTTAAGACTGGCAGTTGAATTAGTCAGGGTTCATCCAGAGAAACAGAACCAATAGGATGTATAGAGAGAGAGAGAGACTGATTGATTGATTGATTTTAAGGAATTAGTTTGTGCGACTGTGGGAGCTGGCAAGTCTGAAATTTGCAGTGCTGGCAGGCAGTCTAGAAACTGAGGCTGGGGTTTCTATGCTGTAGTCTTGAGGAGAGGAGCTGCTTCTTCAGGAAACCTTAGTCTTTGCTCTTAAGGCTGTCAGCTGGTTGGGTGAGGCCCTCCCACATGATGGAGGGTGATCTGGGTTACTTAAAGTCAACTGACTGTAAATGTTAATCTACAAAATACCTTCGCAGAGAAATCTACACTAGTTTTGACCAAACAACTGGGTACCATAGCCTAGCCAAGCTGATACATAAAATTAACCATCACAGTAATTATTTCTAATTCTGACCGCACTGCCTCGACTAGGTTTTGGAAGCGTTGGGAGTCACTCTTCCAATGATTACAAACCTGGGTTTGATGGTGCTTCCCTACCACCAAGTATTTTGAAACAAAATTGATTTGAAATCATGTTTTAAAATGTATTTGTTACCTTTTAAATACCTTTAAAAGTATTATTTGGGGCTGGCCCCGTGGCCGAGTGGTTAAGTTCGCGCGCTCCGCTGCAGGCGGCCCAGTGTTTCGTTGGTTCGAGTCCTGGGCGCGGACATGGCACTGCTCATCAGACCATGTTGAGGCAGCGTCCCACATGCCACAACTAGAAGAACCCACAACGAAGAATACACAACTATGTACCGGGGGGCTTTGGGGAGAAAAAGGAAAAAATAAAATCTTTAAAAAAAAAAAAAAAGTATTATTTGATGTATTGTGTAAAATAAATTAAAAATAAAAGTAAATTAAGTTTGATCCCCACCTCAGTCTTTTTAACAGATTCCAGATGGATCAAAGTTTTAGGCATTAAAATATATCATGCTCTGCATTGTTCCACATTTTCTGTAAATCTAAAATTGCTCCAAAATAAAAAGTTTATAAAAATTATAAAAATACTGGAAAAAAAAAAAGAGTGAATTTTCTTCTTGTTCATGAAATAAAGAAGGCCTTTCTTAGATGACTAACACAAAACTGGAAGATGTAATTTTGATAAGTTTAATCACAAATATTTAAAACATCTATGTTTTTGGGGCCAGCCTGGTGGTGTAACGATTAAGTTCATATGTTTCCCTTCAGTGGCCCAGGGTTCACCAGTTCGGGTCCTGGGTGCAGACCTATGTACTGCTTATTAAGCCATGCTGTGGCAGGCGTCCCACATATGAAGTGGAGGAAGATGGGCATGGATGTTAGGTTAGGGCCAGTCTTCCTCATCAAAAAGAGGAGGATTGGCAGCAGATGTTAGCTGAGGGCTAATCTTCCTCAAGAAAAAGAAAAAAAAAAGTTAAAAAAAACTATATGTTTTTAAAAATACCATACATAAAGTCAATTGGCAGACTACAAAGTGGGAGGTAAATATCTACAAAATATGACCAGACGAAAAAAAGGGCTATTTTCCAAAATATGCAAACAATTCTTACATGTAAATAGCTTATTTAACTTAATAGAAAAATCAGCAAAGAAATATATGGGCAGTTCCAGAAGAAAATTCAGTTGGCTAATAGATGTAAGGAAAGACACTCAGTTTCACTCCTAAATATCTTTCCATAAGTATGCAATGATTACACACATATACAAACACATACACACACAAAGATGTTTAGATAGCAAAAAAACACAAAAAACTAATAACCTATAAGTCCATCACTCAAGTGCCAACTATATAATTATATATTCATTTTTTGGAATACTATGCATCTGACAAAAAGAATGAGGTCTCTATTTTAAAGAATTACATATAGTATGTTCTCATTGTATTAAAAATGTGTGTATATCTTCACTGACTCTGGTGAGTGAGACTAGGGAACTGGGTGTGCTGATGGAGAGACGAGGGCTCTGAAAGAAATCTTCTTTACACTTAGGCCCAAAGTCCAGTTGGGTTATATTCTAGAACTTACCTCAGTACCAGAGCTGGGGATGGGAGTTGTTCTGTGGAAGAGGGGCCAACCCTAAACTGAAGGGAAATTAATGATAAATGTTTGCTTAGAGTCCACAGATCACCCAGAACATCTAACATTTCACTAGTACTATTGGCAGTTTGCAATCTGATATTTTAATGATCAGGGAAGAAGTAACCCTTTCTTCTTGCAAACATATTATTTGCTTTTGAGGGCAGCAAATTTGCAGGGGCTGAAATTACAACTAGGTTGCGTACTTTGGCCTGTGATAGCAGGACAGTTGTGGAAGGCAGCATAGAAATGCGGTTGGTAGGAGGGAGAACTAACCCAGGCTTCAAACTGATCTGCAGCTAACTCACCAAGGAGATAGGTTTTATATGGGAATAATTGAGAGATGATGATCACTACACTTAACCCACAGTCATATATTCCCAGGGCGAGAAAGCATATCAGCATTGAGAATTTTGATAGCGACCTGATTCTCTGTCTCTGCAAGTTTCAAATTATCTCATGCGTACTGTAGAATCCTAAAGCTGAGACTGGGAGGGGGTCATTTTTCCTGCAACCCACCTTGAGACAAGAAAGCAAAACATCAAAGTTCCGCGTTAGCAGGATATCCCACCACCACCCTCGTTTTTGGAGCCCTTCAACAACCTAACTTATTTTTCTCTTCATATTGAAGGATAAGCGGGGGAACCTTCAGGAGCATGAGCATTCAGCCTTACGGGACCACATGCTCCTGGTTTTAGAAAAGAATCTCCAATTAGAAAAACAGGTAAATATTCAAGGGTTCAACTATAATGGGAGGCAGCAGAATTCCTGGGATTTGCCATTATTGGTATTTTTCTAGTCCCCTCTGTATCCGTGTAAGTTGACCGCAGGTAGAAGTTTTTCAACTAAGTGCCTAGAAAGACTCGTAGGATTATAGAACATTAGAACTAGAAGGTGCCATCGAGATCTTTGGGTCCAACCCCCTCATTCAACAGATGCAGTAACTAAGCTCAAAGAAATGCTGATGTGTTTGTAACTTGTAAGTGGCAGAATTCAATCTCAAACCCATGTCCCCTGATTCTCAGTCCAGTGTTCCCCATGGTACGCCATACTGCCTCTCTGCAGCCTATCCACACACCTTTTGGTTAATACCTGGCACCTAGCAGGAGCCTAATAGGTGTTTGAAGTTTTTAAATTAAATCAGTATTACCATGACTATCTGTTCTAGGCATTATGGGTTTTCTATATTTTGTAGTAAGTCTTAACTTCTACCTTTTAGAAGCTTTGCAACCTGATAAATGCATACATACATATTTATTTCACTGAGTTGTGAATATCAAGTGAAATTGTGTGCAAATGCCTACCATCGTCCCTGGAATATTCATAGGGGGCCTCAATAAATGCCGATTCTATGGAGTAATTATTATACGAGTTAATTATTTTGTTAGAACATCTCAGAGGAGCAGACTTTTCAAGCCCATGTAGGGAAGAAAACCATCCATCTGCACAGAGGGAGCTGAATTTTACTACTGCAGATTATTTTGTTAGATCTGATTCCAAATTATAGAGATGCTGGGTCAGATCCTGGAGAAAATTAGAAAGACTGATTACACTGTAACTTGGATAGAAGGCACGCTGCCTAGTAACCATTCCCTAGTTCTTTCTGTATCAGTTGCTTCATTCATCTATCCATTCATTCAACAAACACTGGCCGTATGTCAGGTACAATGTTAGTTGCTAAGGACATTGAATTGAGGAAGACACAGCCTCTACCCTTGAAGAATTCACAAAAATGTAAATGAGTAAGTTTCTGTGCCTGCCAGAACGTACTATGAGGGTACCGCATGCGTCGGGTACAGAGGCTGTAGGGTTTATTCTAGAGGAGTTGGGGAAATTTTTTCAAGGTAGGACATCCATGTTGCTTCTTGAAGGAAAAGAAGTTCTGTTGGTGAAATGTGGAAATGAGATCCCAGGAGGGGAAAGTTTGTGCCAAGGCAGGGAGGCATGAGAGGGGCTGATGATTCAAGAAAATGGGGTTTGGGGATGGAGAGACATCCAAGCGTGAGACAGGGGGTGACTGGAGACCAGTCTGTTAGATCCCGATTGCAATGGCCTTCCATGTAAGCTAAGAAGTTTTGAACATTGTGCATTCAATTATTCTTTTTATTCATTCGTATTCTGCCTTGTTTCAGAAAGGATTTAAGGCTCCAAAGTTTGAATTAATGTTTGTCACTAATAGGGAGCTAATGGAGGCTTTTAAATTGGAAAATACTTGGCCAACTAATCGTTTGCTTGGTTTTAAAAAGTAAAACAGCTGGTGGTAGCATGGAAGATGGATAGATGGAGAGAAGAGAATGAGGACAGAGAGACCAGGCAGAAGGATGTTGCAATAAACTAGACAATGTAGCATTAGAGCCTGGCAATTGATGAGTGAGGGCTCTGGAGCCAGAATCCCTGGGTTCGAGGACTGGCTGCACACTATTCATATGAATTTGGGCAAGCTATTTAATCTCTCTCTTCCCCAATTTCCTCATTTGTAAAGTGGGTTTGTGAAGAGGGTTAAATGAGATAATATATTTAGGTTCTTAGCGCAGTGCCTGGCACATAATAAGCATTTCAATATTAGGTGGAGGCAGGATGCTGGAGGTGGTGGTGATGATGCTGATGGTGAAGGTTCAACCAAGGCTGTGTCAATGGGATGGAAAGAGGGCATTGGGAGGCGCTGGGAGGGCGCAATGGCATGCTGTAAGCTTAGAAGGCAGGGAATGTGGTAATGCGATTAACTGAGACGGGCACTACATGAACAGGAGCGCGTTAGAGGTGAGGGTGGGGAGAGGAACCACTGAGTTTGCTTTTGGGCCGGAAGATATGTCTGGTGCATAGGTGGAAGTCAGCTCTCAGGGTCTTAATAGAGGATTCTGGGGCCAGAGAGACATGGTTGTTGCAGCCATTTGTGCATTCATTCATAAAACATGGATCAAATGCCCTCCGTGTGCCAGGCACTGTGCTAGACTTTGGGGATAAAGAAATAAGTGAGATGGAGCCTCAGCAATTTAGTGGAGGAAGACGACCAAAGTAACCCCCCAAAAAGCAATGAGTAATGAGGGTAAAGTTACAGCCTAGAGTATGGTCAGGGTATCTTGGAGCTTGAGAGGTGACCTGGGTGGGTGGTAGTAGTAAGGAAATATTTCTGAGAAGATATGCCCTTGAGTGGAGTCTTAAAAAGCGGTAGTTTCTAGATGAAGGGGGAAGTGTCTGAGAGAGCAAGGCCTGATGGGAAATAGAAGTTGTGTAGTCTTGCTGGGCAGGGCATATGTGGGACACGAATGGGCATGAGGCTGCAAAGGTAGCCAGGGGTAGATCCTGTAGGCCCCTGTATAGCGTGTAAAAGAAGGCCACTAGAGATGGTATGGTGTGTGTGTGTGGCGGGGCGGGGGGTAACAAGACCAGATCTGTCTCTTCATGTTATTCTGGTCACAGTATGGAGTATGAATTGGAGGAAAACAAGATTAAAGACAGGGAGAACATTCATTTCTTCATTCATTTAACGAATATTTATCACTTAACCTGGTACTGCCTGGTACCAGGCCAGCTGCTGGGGTGACAGGGGCTCATGGATCTGCACCAGTCCTGGCTCCCGTCGAGCTTCCCTTCTAGTGTCTGTGTGAGGGATAGTTTAGGACTGTTGTAGCAGTCCAGGTGAGAAATAATGAAGGCTAAAACGAGATGAGATGAAATGAGAAATAGATGTAAGAGTTGTTTTGTTTGTTTTGTTGTGTCTTAGGAGTTAAAGTTGCAAATATTATTGATTGAATGGATGTGGGGATGAGACAAGAGTTGTCTAGGATCACTCTTAGGTTTGTGATTATTTCTCTCAAATAGATTACACATTCTGAGAGGGGTGCATGTTTTGCCTACCACTTGCTAGCTGTATGCTGGGCAGATTACTTAAACTCTCTGCCTCTGTTTCCTCATCTGTAAAATGGGACCAATATTCATACCCAACTCATAGCGTTCTTTAAGGATTAAAAGAACTAATGAATATAAGGGTATGATAGACATTCAGCAAATTTCAGCTATTACTATTGATACGGTGCACGTAACATCTAATGTGGAACGGTGATCAGTACTCTATCGTTAGTTAATAAGTACATACTGAATGAAGAGAACCAGTTCAGTAAATTCAGTCAAGTGATATCACTATCATTAGATAAACCATCATAGCGGGTTAGGTATAGAAAAGGCTGATGAGAAATCTGTGGATCTGATTTTTTGGAAGCATTTGCACATATTTTCCTAGAATTATATAGGAATCTACCTGTAAATATTTTCCTAGAAAAATATATATTTATCTATTTTTCCTAGAAACACTTTACCTGCAATATTTTCCTAGAACTATGCTTAAATTATTTTAACTTGTCTGCACGCATTTTCACATTCCTGTTATTAGATTTCTGACTTACATAGGAGCCTAGAACGGAAAGAAAGTAAAATTCAGCAGCTAACGGAAACGGTAAATAAATTCGAAAAGGAGTTCAAGCAGTTTGCACAGCTGTTTGGCAAAAATGGAAGCTTCCTCTCAAACATCCAGGTGAGAAATGGCCATTCTATTCATAGCCAAGGTTTAGTCTTCAACTGGCACTGAGGGTTTTTCTTATAACTTTTTAAATGGAAAGAATTTCAAATGTACAGAAAAGCTGCAGAATAAGTGCAAAAAACACCTGTATATTCTCCATCCAGATTCACCCACTGTCAATATTTTGTTCCATTTGCTTCATCATTCATTCTCTCTCTCTCTGTCTCGCTCTCTGTATGTGTGTGTTCTTGCTGAACCATTTGAGAGTAAGCTGCATATATCATGGCCCTTTACCCCTACATACTTCAGTATGTATTTCGTTAAAGATCTTCTGTTATATAACCCAAGTACATTTAGCAATGTCAGTGAATTTAACGTTTGTACTGTACTTTTATAGAATTTTTGGCGATTAAGGTTTTAATTAATGTTGGACCGATATTAGTCACTTGATTTCAGATTCATTGACAGCATCTATATTTCTGCATTTTGTAGTCAACAAAGTGAAACTATTCATTCCCTTGGGAAGAAAATGCTTTAAATATCACTAAAATACAGCAAACATTACTTTGTAGATCATGAATAAATAACCATAAACAAATTCCTAATGAATAATCTCTTTATTGTGATTATAAAATTTATAGCAGAAAAGACTTTGAGACATGTGGTATGGGCACTATTTTTGAAATTTGGATTATCCCAGAACACGCAGGCCATATAATTGCCATACTTTGTCAGCGTAAACTATGTGTTTGTGTGTGCATGTGTGTGTGTGTGTGTGCGTAGAAAAAAGGAAATCCATCATATGTTACAATCTCAAGGCTGACCTTTTTTTAACACGAAAACCAATCAGAGTGAAGGTACTGAGGGCAAGAGTGGAGGAGAAATGTAGTTGTTTTATTTAATCTTTTCCATCTAAAGAGAACAATCAGAAGTTGAGACCTCAACTCAGGATATTTCTGTACCACCTGTGGTGCTCAGGCCAGAACAGGTGGGCCTACTTCCAGCTGATTCTCTGCCTTCTAGCAGAGCAGGAGTGAATCAGAAGAGCTAAGAGGAGAAGGAAATGATAAGGCAAGAGGACAGACAACATGAGGATAGAGATATAAAGATAGGTTAGAGAACCAAGTGGAGAGAAATTGAGGGAGGAGTGAAAATGAGATGAAGAACGGGTCAAAGATTTGGAACAGGAGCTGGGATAGGCAGGAGGAGCGGGACATTAGGTGGCTCATCTCTCTATGATCCTCATTGAGTTTTCTCTTCGGGACTGCATTTTTCATGTCATTAATTGGTTAATTAAGTGTGAAATGTTTGAGTTGAAAAAATTAAGTCTCGATGAATTACTAAAATATTAACTAAGTTTTTTTTGACATGACGATCCATTTTGTACTGAAAGCTTCTTGCGAGTCACCTTGACAAGTCCGCTTGGCTAGAAGCTCAAGTGCGCCAGTTACTACAAATGGCTAACCAGCAAGAAACTAAATTTGACCTGAGGGCTTTGATGGAAGCAATTGACACAGTGAAACAGAAAATTACCCTGCTAGAAACCCATGATCAAAGAATAGGTATGTCTAATATTTTACTCTTATAATAATATACTCAAAAGAGAATATTATTCTCTTTCGGTGACTCGTTTGTCTGCATGTGTTCGTGAAACAAGCAAACTCCTGGCCAAATGGAGAGTCACATCTGTCCAGGATAAACAATGGTTGAATCTAGTATTTGTGAAACAGAACAGCATGAGATTCTGGCCATGCAGGCAAAAATGACAGGGGGCCATAAGCAGGGGCTGGAACAGGCAAGGGGTGGAAATGGGGCAGGACATTCCAAGAATAGGAAGTGATGGTTTTTAAGGAGAGTGGGAAATAAGGAGAAAACTAAGGGAGGAAAGTCGTGGCAAGATTGTTTTAAGTATAGAAAAATATAAAAGGGTTTGGCTGTTTAAAAGCATTCTAGTTAGAAAGAGGTGGGGCTCACATGCTAATACACGCTAGTTGAATGCTAAGTGTGTCTTGTCTACACTTTGGGGGGCTTCAGTTCAAGAGGACGCATTCAGGTGTTCTGGGTGCCACGCTTGCCGAGATATGAGATTCACTGAGTTGACATTATTCATACAAATGGTCCACTGGTGGACACTGCATTTAGTTCATCTTTAGGATGTCAGAATTTCATTGGTTGTCTTCAGAGAAAAAATTCCACTCTGGGCAAATTCTAAAGACAACTTTAAGGCCTACGGAAACTTTCTTTTTCTTTGCAGTTGTTTTGGAAGGAGAGACTAACAAACATGATGTCCACATTAATATTCATAAAGCACAGCTGAATAAAAATGAAGAACGATTTAAACTGCTAGAAGGTGCCTGCTATAATGGAAAGCTCATCTGGAAGGTGACAGACTACAAGATGAAAAAGAGGGAGGCGCTGGAAGGGCACACGGTATCCATCTTCAGCCAGCCTTTCTACACCAGCCGGTGTGGCTACCGGCTCTGTGCTAGAGCATACCTGAATGGGGACGGGTCCGGGAAGGGGACGCACCTGTCGCTGTACTTTGTGGTGATGCGAGGGGAGTTTGACTCACTGTTGCAGTGGCCATTCAGGCAGAGGGTGACCCTGATGCTTTTGGACCAGAGTGGCAAAAAGAACCATATCATGGAGACCTTCAAGGCTGACCCCAATAGCAGCAGCTTTAAAAGACCTGATGGGGAGATGAACATTGCCTCTGGCTGTCCCCGCTTTGTGGCTCATTCCACTTTGGAGAATGCCAAGAATACCTACATTAAAGATGACACCCTCTTCCTGAAAGTGGCTGTGGATTTAACTGACCTGGAGGATCTCTAGCCACTGTTTCTAGGGTGACAAAAGGACTTCTTGGGTCCAGAACCATGGAGGAGACACCTTTTATTATCATATTGACTGAATTTAGACTCAGTGCACATTTGTATTTGGCTTTTTGCCCTCAATATTTGAAGTCAGTTAAAGCTTCTTAAGTGCCGTCTTGTTTTTACATTTTACTCTGTCCCAGTTTGAAACTTAAAACATTTAGAATATCCTCGTGTTATTTATATTTTTATATCTCTTAAAAGATGTTAAATTTCTTGAAAGCAAAGTCTGGGGTGTCTCTCTTTTTTACTGGTGCTTAGCATGGGGTCTCCGGGTAGGCATTCTCCAATGTTAAATGTTATTGAGGACACAGAGATAGAATTCCCAATGAAAATGCTTTGGTATTTTATTATTTGGTCTGCTGATTCTAGACCTTACCATAAGCCTGCAAACGCCACTATTTAGGGTAGGCTGTTCCAGTTAAGTAGATGGGTAGTATACTTAAAAAGATTAATATGCTCAGTTTGGATCAGACTTGTTTTGGTCAAGTACTAAATTTTGTGGAAATTATTATATCTCTAAATAGTTTCATGAAATTTACCCAGTAGTCAGCAAGCACAGTTTTGCAAGGCTGCATAGGAACTGGTGAATGGAGTAGGCATTTTCATTCTCCCTGCTGCAGTAAAGCAGAAACTACTGCATAGGATGTAGATAAGGAGATATAGCCAGCCAACTAAAGTTCAGATTTTACTAGGTTCAACTATGTGAAAAAACTGTTTTCATAGGTCAAAAATGGTCAAATATTAGCAGTTTCATAAGGTTCAATTTAATAAATATAGTCATGCACTGCATAATGACATTTCAGTCATCAACAGGCCACATACACCATGGTGATCCCATAAGATTGGTATCATATAGCCTAGGTGTGTAGTAGGCTGCACCATCTCGGTTTGTGTGAGTACACTCTATGATGTTCACATAGGAACGAGATTGCCTAGTGACACACTTGTCAGAATGTGTCCCTGTCATTAAGCAACACATAAGTGTGTATATATATGTATATGTATACAGATAGTTTAAAGGTATTTTGGTAGTAATAGTAAATTAATGTGAGGATGGGCAAGATTTAGTATATAAAGGAGAAACTGTTATAAATGGATAAGAAGAATTTAAAACCTAGGGAGAATTATTACAATTTCCTATGAGTGTCAGAAATACTCCCATCCAAAACTGATTGCCAAAAACAGTATCTCCTATTCTTTTTGAGAGAACTTTTGAATTCATAAATTGCTAAGAAATGGGCATTTATATAAACATGTGACTTTTCTTGTCGAAGTCCTGAGTACTTTGTGAAGAAGAGAAATCATTATGTTCTTGTGCCTCTATCTGCAAGGGTCTTAGGGTGTATATATAAGTCGAGATGAGCCCTTCTGACTCTTGATAAGCCTGAGCTTAACAAAAAAATATCCAGTCTTCCTGAGCCAAATTTGTTGTTATGCAACTGAGCATTACTCCACTCAGACTGGCTCCCTTGAGTGTGCAAGGACAAGTGCCATGGGCTGAGGGCCACTTACTGCAGCTCACTTGGGTGATCACCACGCACCTGACAACTTTTGAACAGTTAACCTGATAGAAGCAGCATGATTTGTACCAGTGGTTTCTGGAATAATTGGAACTTTCTTAATCTCTTCTGTGAACTTTTCAAGATGCTAAAGACTCATATTGCAGAAACCATCCCAAAGGGTTAAATTCAGAGAAAGAAGTTCACAATAGAAGTATACTAAAGAATGACACTGTAGCTGCTGGTGAACTGGTACAGTTGATGGGTAACACATCACCTCACACAAACTCAGGAAGCATTTCTCTAGACCACACAGCCAGACCCCGGTGCTTCTCTGTTTCAGTGTTTCTAATCAAATCCCAGGTCATCCTTTGTACTTGGGAGTGGAACATCGTATTGTTGTAACTAGTTTTAAGTAGTTGATGTGAAAAACATTTTAAAGTGAATTTATCAAAATACTGGTTTTGTGTTTTAACCAGCTTCTCTACATAAAAAGTATGTCATGGGGCTGGCCCAGTGGCTCAGCAGTTAAGTGCACACGTTCCACTTTGGTGGCCCAGGGTTCGCCGGTTCAGATCCTGGGTGTGCACCTACGCACTGCTTGTCAAGCCATGTTGTGGTAGGCATCCCACATATAAAGTAGAGGAAGATGGGCACGGATGTTAGCTCAGGGCCAGTCTTCCTCAGCAAAAAAGAGGAGGATTGGTGGCACATGTTAGCTCAGGGCTAATCGTCCTCAAAAAAAAAAAAAAGTATGTCATGGCATGGTTTGATTACAAGTTGAGTCCCTTTGTCTTGAAACAGTGATCACAGAACAAGGTATTCTAGAGTAAAAAGCACTCCTTTCGCACAAAAGAAGAGTTGTGATTTTTGTTTTAAACAAGTGGATCTATGTAAATGAGTTTTCCTCTTTTATGATCTGAACAGTTATTTTTATTCTATTTCAGTAGGATTTAAATTTTTATTTCCATTTTGGTCTGATTTTGATTCGTGATGAAAAGAAAACAGTACACTAGGCATCAAAGGGGAGTTAACCTTGAGCAAGGTATGTGCAGGAATAAAGTAGGGTGGGGAGGTAGGGTACATATTAATGCATACTAACAGATCTGAATTCTGACCCCTGATCTCCAAATTGGATGTTTTCAGAGAAACAGGAAATAGTCATGCCAGGTTCACAGTGCCAGTCTTGAAGGCACTTAAACGGGACTGAGAGCCACAAACCCTTGGTGTGGTGCCTTGGACAATCAGTCCACACTGCCAATTACCTCTTTTCTCTTAGAAAGTGGTTGGAGTCATGGTCCTTAATCTTACATAAGAATTCTGGGCTGGAGACAAAGCTTTGATGGATGCACAGTAGGTGCCAGGTGGTGAAATCACCTGAGAGCCCCACATTTTAGGGGAGGCGGGAGAGAAGCCTGCATTTGGAGAAGGAATGGTAAGAGGGAAGAAAAGTACGAGGTGGGGGCCGGCCCAGTGGCGCAGCGGTTAAGTCCACACATTCCGCTTCTCAGCGGCCCGGGGTTCACCAGTTCGGATCCCGGGTGCGGACATGGCACCGCTTGGCAAAAGCCATGCTGTGGTAGGCATCCCACATAGAAAGTAGAGGAAGATGGGCACGGATGTCAGCTCAGGGCCAATCTTCCTCAGCAATAAGAGGAGGATTGGCAACAGTTAGCTCAGGGCTAATCTTCCTAAAAATATATATATATTTTTAAAAAAAGAAAGAAAAGTACCAGGGGAATTGGGAAGGGAAAAGAATGTCAGCAGGGCCAAAGGCCACCCTGAGAACAGCAGTCACTCCCGGGGTACCCCACAGCTGACTCTTGAACTCATCATCACCCCATGTGGCACCCTCCTCAGGCTGTATCTCTGCCCCCCACCTTTGCCTTAAGCTGCACTCATATATCCAAGTACCTGCTGATCATCTTAACTTAGAAGCCCCACAGGCACCTTAAAGTCCACTTCACCATAACACCTGGAAATCTCCCCACTCCTGAGCACTGCCAGGCTAACTCCTCCTGTTTATTCCACCCCAGTTAATGACATCATCATCCAAGCCAGAAGTCTGGATACTATTCTAGATTCCTCCCTCACCTTCCCCATCCAATCACCTACCCAGACCTGCCAATCTGACCTCCAAATAATTTTTTTAAACAATTCCTGCTACTTATCTCTACTGCCTACTACCACCCTATTGCAAGCCTACATTTTTTGCTACACAACTGTTCTCTGTTTTCTTTTGTTTCTTTCAAATCCAACCGCACACTGCCACCCAGTAATCTCTCTAAAATGAATATGTTAGAATGACTGCCCACCCAACCCACTGAGGCTCTGTCACCCACAGGACAAAGGCCAGCCTCCCTGGCATGGCATACAAGGCCCCCCATGTCTGCCTCTGCCCCTCCAGCCTCACCTCCTGACAGTTCTCCTACTTTGCATTTAGTAATAGCATACCAAGCGCTGATATTTGTCTGTGCTTGTGCTACACTTCTACCTGGAATATTCTTCTCTACCCTGGTCTGCCTCTTGGCCTGGTGAATTCTTGCCCTTTAAGATTCTGCTTTGGCCTCACCTCCTCCAGGATGCCTTCCCAAACTAGCCCTCACTCGCTGCATACCTCACCCCCATCCTTCACCAGGCTGAGTCCCTGCTCTGGGCCGTATACTTCCTTGTCTACATCTCAATTGCTGGACTTGTCTTTTTTTCTGGAAAGCCACTGTTAATTGACTATAGGTTTGTCAGATTTTGTGTTAGGTACAAATAGAACAGATATGTCCCTGCCCTCATAAAACTTATAATCTGGAGGTCAGCCACAAGTGGTGAGCCAAAATGATCAATGTGTGAATGTTCCAGCCACCTCTGTCTGATAAAGGCTTTGCTTCTCGACTCCTTTCCCCGGTGGCCTGAGAAAAATGTCTTTCTCAGACCAGTTCTGAATGTTGGTGATGCAAAATAAGAGAATAGGCAGAAAACATTTGAAGGGAGAGCACTAGGGGCAAAATTTATGAAGAAAAGCTAAACCAATCCACATAGGATTGGGGGAAAATTAAAGACAAGAGAAAAGGGGTTATGAACTTGTGGGACTGTTGGGAATTGAGACTTGGAGCCCCTTTGATGCTTTTTCTTCCAAGAGACCCACATTAAAGGCTAAAATACATTTTAAAATTATTTTTGGCTATTTGAGTTACACTTGTTTGAATGAAACTCCACATGGAAACTGGACTCTGGCTCCAGGATTTATAAAGCATTTGAACAAATAAATATATAACAGTGTAAGTTGTGATAAATGCCTTGAAGAAAATGACAGAGTACTGTGAAAGAATAATGTGGCCGGGTTGGGGAGAATATGTATACACTTAGGGTTGTCAAGGAAGGCCTTCATGCTGAGGTAACATGATATTTAGTGCTCAGGTGACATGTTTTCAGAATGCCCAGCACTTCTGAACAGCTTTGTAATATCTGAGGAATTTCCTGTGAGAAAACTTGCCTCCGGTGACCCCCTCTGCAACACAGGCATGTGACCCAGGCCCCACCAATCAGGCAGAGTTATGCAAAACTTCAACTTGAAAGATGAACTTGGAAAGATCAACTTTTTTTTTTGCAAGAAAGATTTGCAAGATCAAGAAAGAAATGTGCCAAACTCTGGCTACCCAGTGGTGAGGGTGATGAGGGCACCAAGGCAGAGCTCCTGGCACCTCAGTCCTTATTTTTGTAGATTCTGTTTGTAGAAGTTGTGGTTTTGGTGTCAAGTCGTGGCAGCAGCAGTGGATTTTCACTAGAGCCTCTACTGTACTGGTACCTGGCTGTGTGGCACCCACATCCGGCCTCTGGTCTTCCTGGAGATTCTGTGGGCTACATAATATTAATAAAGTCCCTTTCTCAGCCAGAGCAGATTCTGTTTGTAACTAAGAACCAGACTGAATCAAGCTGAGACTGAAAGATGAGTCAGCCATGGGAAGAGCAGGTGGGATGAGACTTCTGGGCAGAAGGCACTGAGGAATAAAAGTTGGTTTAAGGAGATGAGAAGAGGCCAGTGTGGTGGGAGTCCATCAAAAGAGGGGAGAGCAGAATTTGAGTCAGAAAAGGAAGTGTGGCCCAGAATCTAGTGCTGAAGTCATGGCGAGGAGTTTGTGATTTATGCAAAGTTTAATGAAAGTTGACAGGATTTTGACAGGGGAATGCACGATCTGATTGTGTTCTAAAAAACTGCTCTGTGTGGAGCATAGATAAGAAGGGGACACGAGAGGCCATGGGAATAGTATTAAGGTTACATCATACTGCAATTGTTTTTACATGTCTGAGCCTTTACTAGATCATAAACTCTTTGAAGCCAAAAACCATGTCTAAGTCAAGCACATAGAAAGTGCTCAGTGTGTTAAACTGAACTGCAATTATAGAATAATGCATTGAATCTTTATAGAAAATCTGCTAAGCAGGTATATTATGCCCATTTCATAGATGAAAACACTGATGATTAGAGAGATCTATGTGGTATGGGCTAGGCATTGTCCTAAGAATTTCACAGACTAATTATATATTAACACACTAATTCTCACAACAATCTTATGAGATATATGCTATTTTATCCCCATTTTACAGATGAGGCAACCGAGGCACAGCAAAGTTATGTAATAATCTCTAGGCTACACAGCTAACAAGTGGTAAAGCCAGGATTTGAGGCCAGGCAGTGTGGCTTCAGAGGCTCCACTCTTAACCACTGTGCAAGACTGCCTCATATGGGTACTGATTGACTCTACTTGTTTATAGAAAAATATAAATTTAAATGAGTTAAAATATAAGAGTAACCACTAGAACAAAAATTGAATGCATAATTTCCAAACCACTAGAGAAAAACAATCTGGAAAAAGAAACTTTATCAAACCAAAGTTAGAAAAGAGAAAAAAACAGGAAGGATGATACATAGAAAAAACAAGTTAGAATTAAATCCAAACACATAAATACGAACGAGTTACATTTTAGTATTAAAAGAGGACAAGCCTCAAATATGGGGGGGAGGGCACACATATATACTTTTTAAATACATATCTAAAAGGAAACAGAGCTAACAACTCCATTACTGGGTATATATTCAGAGATACTCTTGCACATATATACCAGGAGAGACAAGAGAGTTTACTACCAGCATTGTTTATACTAGCAAAAAAACTGGGGGAAAAATAAACAAACAAGGGATAGCATGGAAGTGGAGTAAGAGAAACTCCTACACTGCTGGTGGAAGGCTAAACTGGTACAAGCAGTGGAGAACAATTTGGCAATATCAAATAAAGATGAATTGTGCAAACCCTTTCATCTTACAATTCCATTTCTAGACACATACCCGAAAATTCTTGCCATGTGCTCCATCAGATGTGTATAAGAATGCCCATTAACTCCTGTTGCAATGGCAAAAATCAGGAATCATTACTACCAGCAGGACAATGGAGAAATTGCTTTATAGTCATACAATGGAATACTATTCAGCAGTTAAGATGAAAAAATTAGAACTCCATCAATCAACATGGATAACATTCACAAACATAATTTTGGGTACCTAAAGCAAGTTACCCAATAGTATCACTTATGTTAGGTTTAAAAGCATACAAAACAATACTGTATGTTACTTATATAGCTAAATATATGTAGCATGTTTAAAAGCTCTCATGGGAATGATAGATACCACATCCAGGGGAAGAGTTAACTTCAGAGAAGGAGAGGGAGAGTGAGATTGCAGAAGAGGTCACACAGGGCTTTAACTGAATAGGTAATATGAAAATCTGAAGCAAATACGGAAAAATGCTAAAATGTGATAAAGTTAAATGGTTGGTATATAGGTATTCATTATGTTATTCTCTGTAACTTTATACATGTTTGTAATATTTCATATTAAACATTTTAAAGAAAATGAGCTTTTAACTCAAGATTCTACAAAAAGAACAAAATAAACCCAAAGAAATAAAAAGGAAGAAGTTAATGAAGGCATACATTAATGAATGAGAAAAAACTAAGACAGAGGTTATCAATAAAATCAAAAGCTGGTTCAATAAATCTGATCAAGAAAAAGAAAAAAAGACTGCAATAGTATATAACAATGAATAAGAACAATATGAGATAAAAAAATGTTCACACCATGGACAATTTTATACCAATAAATTTGAAAATGTAGATGAAATGGATACGTTTCTAGGAAAAAATATTTAGCCTTTAAGAAGGCACCACATCCAGACAGCTTTAAAGATGAGCTCTTCAAAACCTCAACGGATCATTCACATGCTATGTCTGTTCTGAGTCATATAAAAAGAAGTTAATCTGCCTGATTCATTTTGAAACCTAGCATAAACTTATAGCAAAACTAGACAAGGACAACTAAAGAACACCATAAGCCAATCTCACTTATGAACATAGACAGCAATCCTAAATTAAATACACAGCAAACTGCATCCAGCAATGTATTGGAAGAATACAGACCAGGACTGTAAGGATGACTCAACATTAGAAAATCTATCATTGTAGCTCAATGATTGTACAGTAACGGAGAAAAAGCTATATGATAATCTCTGAAAGTATTTGGTAATACTCAATACCCATTTCTGAATTTAAGAAACAATAAAACGACTTGGCAAGCTAGGAAAAGAACGAAGTGCCTTTAATTTTTAAAAAAGGTTACCTACTAGCAATCTTCAGAAAACATCATGAACGGAAGGTAAGATGCAATTCAAGTAACTTCTGGAAAGAAGTACCCCTGAGGCTACTATACAGTGTAGTACTGGATTCTCGGGAAAAGCCAAAATTGTTATTTACAAATGAATTCTTACGTACAAAATCCAGGAGAATTATTAGAATACAGACCTTTAGCGAAGTGACCACATAGATCACCATCCCAAAAACCAAACTATCCTAGGGCGCAATAATAGTCCAACAGGAAGAGCAAGCAAACTAAAACAGCAATAAAAACTGCCAGGGGAAAACCTAAAAAGAAATGTGCAAAACACCAAGACAACTGGAAGACTTCCCCCGAATAAGGGAAGACTTGAATTCCTAGAGAAATAACCACATCGCTGGATGGGAAGTCGCAACACCGTCCTCGTATCAAATCTGGGCAAATTAATCTACCAAAAAACAAATCCCGGGGAAGCGTTGTCACCTGGTGACAATCTGTTACAGAATCTGGCGCTTCACTTTGAGGTTCCCGACGTGCGTAGCAACACGTTGCGAAACAAAACTACGCGCCTGCAACCCCGCTGGATGGCCCCGCGGCCGGAAGAGCCACGTCGGCTCCGCCCACCTTTGTGTCGTGGGCGGGGCGTTTCCGGCCGGCTGACGCGCAAGCGCCGGGAGGCCCCGCCCCCCATCCCGCCTCCCGCGATATCGTGTGGTCCGGCATCAAGCTGTGGGGCGGTCGCCAGCTCGGTTCTTCGGGACCTTCGGGACAGGGCTGGGGAGCCCGCCCAAAAAGGTCGTTTCCCCTGCAGTTTCCAGTAAGTGAGGGTCTCATTCGGATCTGTGTCTAGAAAGAGGCCGCGCCGGCATCTTCTTCCACCTCACCCTTCCCCCCAGCCCCCCTTGAGTCTCTGCCCGGGCTCTCGGTCACTCCTGGACGGTCGACCGCCACTCCCGTAATCGGGCCGCTGCCAGCGCTCAGGGCTTCCCAGAAGATGTGCCCTTTCTCGTAAGCGCTTCGTTCACGTTGAACGGTCGCCGACTTCTCATAGATGCTCTGGAGGGTGCGTTCTGGGTCTGACATCCGGCTCAGCTCTTCCTCTTCCTACCGTGGAGGGCCCCGCAGATGCACCCCGTGGAAAAGCTCCCACCCCGCTGCTTCCCCCGGCTGCCTTTGGGAGGCCGCCCATTCTGTCGGCCTCAGATCTTCCCTCTTCTGAAAGTCCGTACCAAGTATCACCGCTCTCAGCGCAGCGCCCCTCCTCTCTTCCTGAAAACCCCCTTCTCTCCTTAAATAACAGCAACGCTTAACGAAAGGATGCCTTAGGAGGAAGACGCTGACCTAAGCGTTCTGCACGCATTATTTTGTTCAGTCGTCGCCACAATCCTTAGATAGATACAAATCAGAAAACCGAGGCACAAAAAAGTTAAATGATTTGCCCGAGATTATAACGTAGCTTGGATGTGATGGAGCTGACATTTGAATGCATTGTAAGACTCACTCCAAAACTCACACCCCTTTCTCTTTCCCCGATACCTGGCACCCTCCCCCCCTCCCCCCCCTTTTAGTTGCTTCTCCGGAGGAATTTTTTCTGAATGTTGTCCAGAACGACCCTGGTTCTGGAAATTTGGCCTCTGACTACGAACTTTCTCAGAGCTCGCTTCACACATACCTTTGAGTGTTCCATTTTATCGATGGCTAAGCGCTGAGCTTAGTAATATTTTTTCATCCCCAAAATGCGCTCATGTCTCCTTAAAAATATACTCCCAACTCAGTGCTCATTAATCAGCCCTCCTCCCCTGCCTCAGTTTGACCATCATTCTTATTATCACTGTTCTCAGCAGACATTTGAGTGGGTAGTTTGTGTAAGACAATAAAGATAATTGCAGTTTCGAGGAACTCTGAGGTTTAGTTTCTGACCTCAGGGAGAAATATGACATTTATTTGTAAAAAGACCAAGAATATAGCAGCTAAACACTGACTCAGTTGCACAGAAAGTACATTCTATAGGAGCAACTTTGGACAAAACAGTTAAGTGCTAGTCTTGTTTCCTCATCTGTAAGTGTTAGGGTTAGGCGAGATCTTTAAAATTGTGTCAGTTTAAGTTCAGAGAAGAGCGATCACTGTACTGAGGTGGGAACTGTTGGAAGGGCGTTATAGTGTGTTCTTGATAGAGTATAGAGGCCAGGATCAGGTTGAGTGCTTCTCTTAGGGCTTTCAACGTCTGATAATGGCTGTGGATCTTGCTCTGGAAATAGAACTCATGTTCATACAACATTTTATATTCAGTTTTTAGGAGATTGATGATCCACCCCTCTCCTCTAAAGCATACATGTTAACCCCTGATTTAGGGAAATAAAATGAACTGCAGTTCAAAAGGCAAGGCTAAGCCAGATGTGGAGGGCCTTTATCTTGTAGGCAGGGAGTGTGGAACCGTTGGAGGTTGAAGAAGATAAGTCTGACATCAGTGTGAAGGATGAATTTAAGTGGGGAAAGGCAGTGAGATGAGTTAGGCTGCAGGTGGAGTAATTTAGGTACACAGTTGAGGAGACGTTAAAGGGTTGTGCCAAGCAATATTGGGAATGGGGGGAAATTGCAAGAAATGTTGGTAAGGACAAATCAAAAGGACTTGATGTCTGACTGGATACGGAATTGAAAGTTTTGAGACCACAAATAACAAGGTTTGAGGTCTGTATAGCTGCAGTAATGTCCTTTCTCTACTTTGTCTTCAGGGGTTTTTTTTGGTACTAGGTCATTCCTGTAACATACGTGCTCTAAGAGGAGAGATCACTATTGATGATGGACATTAAAAAGCGTAATAAGGGAATTTTACAAACAACTCTATACTTATAAATTCAATAACTCAGATTAAATGAACCACCATCAAAACTACCAAAACTCACCCAAGAAGAAACAGATAAGCTGAATAGTTCTATAACTATTAAAGAAATTGAATTTGTATTTAAAAACCTAAAAAAAAGGAAAATTCCAGGCCCATATAGTTTCACTGGTGAATCTTATCAAACATTTAAGGACAAAATAAAAGCCATTCTACAAAGAAGATGGAAGATAACCATTCTTTCAGAAGATAGAAGAGGAAGGAAAACTTTCCCACTCATTTTATGAAGCCAACATTACCCAATATCAAAACCAGATAAAAGCCATACAAAAAAGAAAACTATCCTAATGAATAAAGATGCAAAAATACCAAAAAAAGTATTAGCAGTTGAATCCAGCAACATGTAGAGAGAAAAATATTTTGTCACTGAGTGTCATTTGACATCCCAGGAATTCAAAGCTGGTTCAACATTTGAAAGTCAATTAGTGTAACCCACCATATTAACAGACTAAAGAAGAAAACCAACATGACCCTATCAATAGATGCAAAAAAAAAAGCACTTGACAAAATTCAACATCCATAATTTGAAAAACTCAGCACCATGAACCCGGCAGGTTCATCTGTGTAAAGAAAAAGAATTCAGTTCAACTAAGATGAGGAAAAATATCTTGTTTTGAGCCCCAAACAGAATCTAATCCATCTAGAGATCATTGGTTCTTTAATAGCTGTAGGAATGACCACCATGTGTAATCCAGAGGGCTGGCTAGTGTGTCTTGCTTCACAAGAGGACACAGTAGCTGGAGCTCCTGACCAGCTGAGCTTTGCCTGACCTGACTTGGGCTTCCCGAGCAAAACTGCTTGCTCCTGCAATTAGCACCCCTACCTCCACCCCATCAAAGGGGCTACATTGCCAAAATAGCAGAGACATGGTGAAGAGTGAGGAGGGTTGGTAGCATTTGACATGGTCTTGGTAGTCTCTCTAAGAGAGGACATTCACTACTTCTCTATGTTTTTCTTTCTATTTTAAAAATTTTGCATTTTTACAGACAGTAAACAAATAGAACATGTACATAAGCTTCAGAAAATATGTAACTGTCTTCATATCAGTGTTCAAAACAAACAAAAAGACAACTCAGTGAACTAGGGATGTAAACAAATCTGATAAAAGATGTCTACAAAACCTAGAGCTAACATCATCATTCTTAATGGTGAAAGATTGAATGTCCACTACCCACAATACTGGGAAACAGATAGGGATGTTTATTTTCACTACTCCTATTCAATATTTTACTAGAAGTCCTGGCAATTGCCTTAAGGAAGAAAAGGAAATAAAAGGCATGAAATAAAAGCTTGGAAAGGAAGAAATAAAATTATCCCTATCTTCAGATAGCATGTCTATGTAGTAAATCTCAAGAAATCTGCAAAGAAGCTCTTAATAGGGGCTGGCCCCGTGGCTGAGTGGTGGGGTTTGTGCACTCTGCTTTAGTGGCCCAGGGTTTGGCCAGTTCAGATCCTGGGCGCGGACCTAGCACCGCTCATCAAGCCATGCTGAGCTGGCGTCCCACATGCCACAACTAGGACCCACAACTAGAAACATACAACTATGTACTAGGGGGCTTTGGGTAGAAGAAGGAAAAATAAAATCTTTAAAAAAGAAAAGAATAAGCTCTTAGTACTAATAAGTGAATTTAGCAAGGTGTGGGATAAAAGGTTAATGTACAAAAATCAGTCATATTTCTATACTAGCTACAAACAGTTGGAGAGTGACCCACTCCCCTCCCCGCAGGTGAAATACTTAGGTATAAATTTAACAAAAATATGCGTAGGATCTTTATGCTGAAGACCACAAAGTACTCTTGAAAGAAATCGAAGAACACCCATACTGTGTTCATGGGTTAAAAGATTTAGTATAGTTAAAATGTCACTTCTCCCTAAATTGCTCTGTGAATTTAACGCAATTGCACTAAAAATACTAGCAGGATTTTTGTAGATAGAGATTAGTTGATTCTGAAGTTGTAAGGGAAGGTAAAGGAACTACAATAGCAAAAACAATTTTGCAAATGAAGAGTAAAGTTGAAGAGTTTACACAACCTCATTTTAAGACAACTATAAACCTACAGTAATCAAGACAGTGTGGTATGGTGAAAGGATAGATACATAGACCAATGGAACAGAACAGAGTCCAGAAACAGACTCACAGAATATGGCCAATTGATTTTTGACAGAGGTGCAAATACAATTCAATGGAGAAAGGACAGCCCTTTCAGTTGATGGTGCTGGGAAGGCTGAATATCCATATGTGAGAAGTAAACCTCAACCTACATCTCACACCATATATAAAAAATAACACAAAATGGATGATAGGCCTAAAACTAAGAGCTAAAAACATACAGCTCTTGAAGAAAACAGAGGAGAAAATCTTTGTGACCTTGGATTGGGAAAGTGTTCTTAGATACAACCCCAAAAGCGTTATCTTTAAAAATGGTAAGTTGGACCTTATCAAAATTAAAATATTTTGCTACATGAAGGACACTACAAAGAGGATGAAAGACAAGACATATTGGGAGAAAATATTTTCAAATCACATCCTTAACAAAGGACTTGTATCCAGAATATATAAAGAATTTTCAAAACCTAACAAGAAAACAATTCAATAAAAAAAGGGCAAAAAATTGAACAGACACTTCACTAAGAAAGATATGCAGATGGCAAATAAGCACTTGAAAAGATGTTCAACATCATTAATCATTAGGGAAATGCATTTAAAACCACAAGAAACATTACACACCTATTAGAATGGATAAAATAAAAAAAAATAACAATACCAAATGCTGGCAAGGATGTGGAGAAACTGGAGCATTTATACATTGCTGTGGGAATGCAAAATGCCACTCTGGAGAACAACTGTGCAATTTCTTATAAGTTAAGTGTACATTTACCATATAACGCAGCAATTCCACTTCTACTTGTTTATCCCAAAGAAATGAAAACTCATGTTAACACAAAAATCTGTACGTAAATGTTTATAGCATCGTTATCCATAATTGTCCAAAATGTTCCAAATCAAAGCTAGTTCAACATTTGAAAATCAATCAGTGTAATCCACCGTATTAACAGACTAAACTAGAAAAACTACATGAACTAAATGTCCTTCAGTGAGTGAATGGACAAACACACTGGTTCATCCATACAATGGAATGGTATTCAGAAATAAAAAAGAATGAGCTATTGATATATTCAGTAACTTGGATGAATCTCAAATGTGTTATATTAAGCAAAGAAAGCCAGTATCAATTGGTTGCATACTGTATGATTCCATTTGTATGATAGTCTGAAGAGACAAAACTAAAGGGACAGAAAACACATCAGTGATTGCTAAGGGTTAAGGGTAGGGAGAGGGCCTGACAGCAAAGGGGTAGTATGAGGGCATTCTTGGAATATTGGAATTCTTCTGTATACTGTTAATGGTTGTTACAAGAACCTATACATGTCTTAAAACACATAGTACTGTGTAAACACACAAATTTTTACTGTATGTAAGTTTTTAAGTAATTTTTTAGGTTAAAAAGAAAAAAAGCACTCTAGTTAGCCTAGAATCTCTGTAAAATCCTACACTTGACCTTAACCCTCCCTGCAACCACTATGCCATTTTTCTGCTGTCATGGTAAAATATAGTTTATGTTTATTGTCTTTATTTCCTTGCAAACCTTTCACTATTTTAAAAATTAATTTATTTGAAAACATTCAGCAACATGATGCATGCACATGATTAAAAGATCAAGGAATATGGAAGGGTTTATAATGAAAAGCAACAGTCTCCATCCTACTTGCTTTCTTCTCATTCTACATCAAGCTCCCCAGAGACAGACACTTTAAATGTTTTCTATGTTTAGTTTCTTTGGTGATTATAGCTACATCTCTAAATAATATGTTTATACTGTTCTTTCTCAATTAATCAAATTTAGATGTTATCCCCTGACTTTCTGCTGTGATAGGTGAGGAGCTATCTCACTTATATTATCCTTCACTTCACCGGCTGCCTTCTTCCTGGATTTGACGGTTTTAAGACTATTTCCTGCCTTGTTTACCCTTTTAATCTTAAACAAGACATTTAATCACGTTTCTTGTTCCAACAAGTTTTGTCAGTATCTCTTGACTTTGTAGGATGATATTCCCACCTTTCCCTCCATCTTTTCTCTCCCTTTACCTTTTATATTCTGTCAGCTGTAACTTCACATTTATAGCATTGTAATTGGATAAATTACTTTCTATTCTATAACTAGTTAAAATGTCCACATTGTCTTCTGTAACTTCTATAAGTTGAATTTAAAAGTTGAAAGCCAATAAAAAGAACATTTATATTATTGTGACTTTGCAAATATTGCTCACTGCAAGTCCTAATAATGTGCTTGGATTATATTTCTCTTAAGGTCCACGGTCATATTTCTAGAAAAATGTTGCTAGCATTAATTAATTCTTAACAATTTTTATTAGAACCTATTGGAATTTTGTTCTAAATTGGACCAATTGCTTTTTAGTCTTTTGAACAGCTTTTTTCCTGAGATTTTACTTTTCTTTGAACTTCCGGGATTTTCCATGCTTTTGTAACCCTCACCTTCTGCTTTCTTTGTTTTCATTCTTATTTGGCTGGAACACATACTCAAGTAACTTTTCAGAAAGGGTACATGGGTGATAAATTTTCCACATCTTTGTATGACTTGATTTTGCCTGCCTACTTTTTGATAACTTAGCTGAATGTAGAATTCTAGGTTTAAAATAATTTTCCTCCAGAACTGTAAAGAGCTTTTTTCAATATGTCCTAGCATTCATTGATGAAAAGACTGATGCTAGTCTGAGTCTTTCCCTTTTGTGACCTTTTCCCTTTGGAAGCATTTGGGAATGTCTCTTGAAAATTTCACCATGGGGTATCTAGGTATAGTGTTTTTCTTTCATTTTCTTTAGCAGTTAATATGGGTCTTTCCATTTGAACAGTTCTTTTTCTGTTTAGCTCTGAGAAATCATCCAATTTTTAATTTTCTCTCCTTTCTTTCTGAAATTCTCATTGTTTTTCTGTTAGGCCTCTTCAATTTTATACTCTGCGATTCTTATCTTTTCTCTCATTTTTCTAAACTGATTTTATCTTTTATGCCCTTTTTAAAGTTTTTATTTCTGCATAATATTTTTAACTACAAAGGCTGCTCTAATTTTCTGTGAATACTTCTTTTTTAGCCTCCTGCTTTTTTTTTTTTATGGGTGCAATATCTTCTAAACCTCTCTGAAGGAACAGATCATATTTTTTTTCAGTTCTCTTTTGTTTCATCTTAGTTTTACTTTATCTTAGATTTTTTTATGCTGTAGATTTCCTTTAGATATCTGGTGCTCTTTGGTTGTCCATTCATAGCAAAGAATGAGTGAATAAGAAGGATGACATAACTTTTTGTACGTGCATGAAGATTGTTAACTGCAGGCCTCACTTTTAAGGCTCTGCCACTTACTAGCTATGTGACCTTGGGCAAGTACTTAACCACTCTGTCTCGTGAAAAAAAATGAGATAATGATATGTTCCTTATTGTTTTGCTGTATTAAATGAAGTAATGTGTGTACAGTGCTTAGAACAGGGCCCGGGATATAGCAAACACTTATTTAATGTTAAATATTATTAAATAAGGTAGTCTGGCAGGAAGCTAGCTATTTCATTAGAGACTCAACCAAAAACGAGACTCAGGAAGGTGTTACTCTGAGGCATCAGAAGTTGTACTTGCTACCCTGGAGCTCCCCATGTTTCATTCATTTTCTTAACCGCTCCTTTTGAATTTTTGCTTGAGAGTAATCACTGGGTTGTATCATGGTATAAACATCATCTATAATCTCCCGTTTTTAGCACTGCTTCTTATTCTCATCCTCGTAGTCTCTCTCGCTTAGTGCCTCTTCTAGGTTCTGCTAGGCAGATCACTCCTTCTACTGTAAGGTCTTTCTCAAGTATCCCAGGCTATATCACTCTTAGTTTCTCATGTCGACACATTCGCATCTGCTTTCTGGTTTTCAGACATTTGTTGAACCACATGATTCTCTTTGGGGTACTCTTTTATTTTTCCTGTTTTGAATTTATAAATTTTTATTGCTTAACTATCATTTTAATATGACTTCATGAAGGAATGTGGCCATCTTGTATGAGAAGCCTCATTCACTCTTTGTATGTTTTGAAGGGGGAAATTTACTTAATTTTAAATTTTTATCAAAATAATATTTACTCGACATTTAAAAAATCAAAACAGTGCTACAGTACTCCATCCAACCCTCTACAGGCAGCTCCCTTCAATTCTTTTAGCCCTTTTTGTTGGTATATCTATATTTTTATTTTTTTCAGCTTAATTGGGGTATAATTGACAAATAAAATTGCAAGACATTTAAAGTGTACATGTGATGATTTGATAAACATGTACATAGTAAAATGATTCCCTTCATCAAGTTAATGAAAATATCAATCACCTCACCTATTTATGGTTTTTTTTTTTTTGTGGGAACATTTAAGTTCTACTCTATTAGCTAATTTCAACAATACAGTGTTATCAGCTGTAGTCACCATGTTTTACATTAGATCCTCAGACCTTATTCATCATATAACTGGAAGTTTATACCCTTTTACCAACCTCTCCCTATTTCCCTTCCTCCTCAGTCCCTGGCTACCACTTTTCTACTCCCTGTTTGGATAAGTTCAACTCTTTATTTATTTATTTATTTTTAAGATTTCACATATAAGTGATACCATGCAGTATTTGTCTTTGTGTGGTTTATTTCACTTAGCATAATGCCCTCTAGTTTCATCCATGTTGTCACAAATGACAGGATTTCCTCCTTTTTTAAGGCTAAGTAGTAGTCCTTTATATATATAAAAATATATATAATTCCATTAATATGGGACATTATTATATAATTATATAATGTGATATAATATATATACCATAATTATATATATACATATACTACATTTTCTTTATTATTCGTCCATTATTGGACACTTAGATTGTTTCTATATCTTGGCAATTGTGAATAATGCTGTAATGAACATGGGAATATAGATATGTCTTTGAGATACTGCTTTTGTTTCCTTAGGATAAAGACCCAGAAGTGGGATTGCTGGATCATATGGTAGTTCTATCTGTAATTTCTTGAGGAACTTCCATACTATTTTCCATAGTGGCTGTACTGGTTTACATTCCTACCAACCATGTACAAGGGTTCCATTTTCTTCACATCCTCACCAACACTTATTATCACTTGTCTTTTTGGTACTAGACATCCTAAAACATGTGAGGTGATATCTCACTGTGGTTTTGATTTGCATTTCCCTGATGACTAGTGATGAGCACCTTTTCATGCACCTGTTGGCCATTTGTATGTCTTCTTAGGAGAAATGTCTGTTCAGGTCCTTTGCCCACTTTTTAACTGAGTTATTTGGGTTTTTTTTCTATTGAGTTGTATGAGTTCCTTATACGTATTGAATGTTTGTCTCTTATCAGATATCTGATTTGAAAATATTCTTTTACATTCCATAGGTTGCCTTTTCATTTTGTTGATGGCTTCCTTTGTTGTGCAGAGCTTTTTAGTTTGATGTTGTCCCATTTGTTTATTTTTGCTTTTTGCTTTTGCTTTTGGTGTCAAATCCAAAATATCATTGCCAAGACCAACAGGAAGGAGGTTGCCCTGTATGTTTTATTATAGAAATTTTGTGGTTTCATGTCTTACACTTAAGTCTGTAATCCATTTTGAGCTGACTTTTGATAGTGGCCCAGTTTCATTTTTTTTGTATGTTGCTGTCCAATTTTCCCAATGCCGTTTATTGAAGAGACTATACTTTCCCCATTGTGCGTCCTGGACATTCTTGTCAAAGATTAGTTGACAACATATGCGTGCATTTATTTCTGGTCTCTCTATTCTGTTTCATTGGCCTTTTTTTTTTTTTTTTAATGGCTGGAGCCATTTTTGGTTCTTATAATTTGGAACCTTGTCACAACTTGGTTTCTGCTTGGAATCTAGTGGGTAGAGGCCAGGGATATAGCTAAATATCCTACAGTGCACGGGGAAGCTGTTCACAACAAAGAATAATCCAGCCCTAAAAGATAATACTGACAAGGTTGAGAAACTCTGCCCTAGTCTAAACCACCAAAATCTCTTACTTGAAATACTGTAATAACCATCTAACTGGATTTCCTTCTTTTACTTTTACCCTCATACAACCTCTTCCCCATGAAGCACAGCCATATGATACTTTAAGAGCACAAATTCAGGGGCTGAACCCGTGGCCAAGTGGTTAAGTTTGCACGCTCCACTGCAGGCGGCCCAGTGTTTCGTTGGTTTGAGTCCTGGGCGTGGACATGGCACTGCTCATCGAACCACGCTGAGGCAGCGTCCCACATGCCACAACTAGAAGGACCCACAATGAAGAACATACAACTATGTACCGGGGGGCTTTGGGGAGAAAAAGGAGAAAAATAAAATCTTAAAAAAAAAACCACCACAAATTCATCTTGACACTCCCCTGCTTAAAACCCTCCACTTGCTTTCCACTAAGGCTGAAATCCAGACTCCTTAACATAAAGGTGGTTTTATACTTCTACACTGTCTGGTCCTTACTTATTTATCACCTCATTACATACCACTCCCCCTTTGACTGCTGTATTTGAAATTTACCTACCATCTTTCTGCACATCAAAAATGCTACACTTGTTCCTGCGTCAGGGCCTTTGAACTTATGTTCCATCTGCTTAAAAGTTCTCTCTTAGAAGTTTTCACATGAATGGCTGATTTCTCATCTTTCAAATCTTAGGTCAAATGTCACCTCATTGAAGGCAGATGCTTCCTATCTACCAGGGTATTATCAATTATATCACTTGGTTATTTTCTTCTTAACACATCATTAGAAATTGTTTTGTTTTTTTAATTTCCAAAAACTAGAATGTAAGCTCTGTGAATGTAGAAATCTTGTCTGTTTATTCACCACTATCTTTTCAGTACTGGATCAGGAGTTTAGTAAATATTCTCTATATATGATCATGTTTTCCACAAACAGTGAGACTTTCACTTCTTCCTTTCCAATTTGAATACCTTTTATTTCTTTTTCTTGCCTAATTGCTTTGGCCAAAACCTCCAGTACAATGTTGAATAGGAGTGCTGAGAGTGGGCACCCTTGTCTTGTTCCTGTTCTCAGAGGGATGGCTTTCAATTTTTCACCATCAAGTATGATGTTGGCTGTGGGTTTGTCATATATGGCCTTTATTATGTTGAGGTACTTTCATTCTATACCCATTTTATTGAGAGTTTTTATTATAAATGGATGTTGGATCTAGTCAAATGCTTTCTCTGCATCTATTGAGATGATCATGTGATTTTTGTTCCTCATTTTGTTAATGTGCTGTATCGCATTGATTGATTTGCAGATGTTGAACCATCCCTGTGTCCCTGGAGTAAATCTCACATCATCATGGTGTATGATCCTTTAATGTATTGCTGTATTCAGTTTGCCAATATTTTGTTGAGGATTTTTGCATCTATGTTCATTAGAGATATTGGCCTATAATTTTCCTTCTTTTTCTTGTCCTTGTCTGGTTTTGGTATCAGGGTAATGTTGCCCTCATGGAATGAGTTAGGAAGCATTCTGTCTTCTTCAACTTTTTTGAATAGTTTGAGAAGGATAGGAATTAAATCTTCTTTGAGTGTTTGGTAAAATTCTCCAGAGAAGCCATCTGGTCCTGGACATTTGCTTTTGGGAGGTTTTTGATTACTGTTTCAATCTCTTTACTTGTGATTGGCCTATTCAGATTCTCTATTTCTTCTTCTTTTTTTTGAGGAAGATTATCCCTGAGCTAACATCTACTGCCAATCCTCCGCTTTTTTGCTGAGAAAGACTGGCCCTGAACTAACATCCTTGCCCATCTTCCTCCACTTTATATGTGGGATGCCTGCCACAGCATGGCTTACCAAGCAGTGCCATGTCCACACCCAGGATCTGAACCAGTGAACCCCAGGCTGCCGAAGCAGAATGTGCCACTTAACCGCTGCACCACAGGGCCAGCCCTCTCTATTTCTTCTTGATTCAGTTTTGGGAGGTTGTGTGAGTCTAACAATTTATCCATTTCTTCTGGGTTATCCAGTTTGTTGGCATACAGTTTTTCATAGTATTCTCTTATCATCCTTTGTATTTCTGTGGTATCTCTTATAATTTCTCCTCTTTCATTTCTAATTTTATTTACTTGAGCCTTCTCTCTTTTTTTCCTAGTGAGTCTGCCTAAGGGTTTGTCAATTTTGTTTATCTTCTCAAAGAATCAGCTCTTAGTTTCATTAATCCTTTCTACTGTTTTTTTAGTCTCTATTTCATTTATTTCTGCTCCAATTTTTATTATTTCCCTCCTTCTGCTGACTTTGGGCTTTGTTTGTTCTTCTTTTTCTAGTTCACTTATGTATAGTTTAAGATTACTTATTTGAGGGGCTGGCCCAGTGGCGCAGTGGTTAAGTGCGCACGTTCCGTTTCTCAGCGGCCTGGGGTTTGCTGGTTCGGATCCTGGGTGTGGACATGGCACCACTTTGCAAAAGGCATGCTGTGGTAGGCGTCCCACATATAAAGTGGAGGAAGATGAGCATGGATGTTAGCTCAGGGCCAGTCTTCCTCATCAAAAAGAGGAGGATTGGCAGTAGTTAGCTCAGAGCTAATCTTCCTCAAAAAATAAAAAAAGATTACTTATTTGAGATTTTTCTTCTTTGTTGAGTTGGGCCTGTATTGCTTAAATTTCCCTCTTAGAACCACTTTTGCTGTATCCCATAAGAGTTGGTATGTTGTATTTTCATTTTCATTGGTCTCCAGGTATTTTTTAATTTCTCCTTTGATTTCTTCATTAATCCAGTGATTGTTCAGTAGCATGTTGCTTAGTCTCCACATATTTGTGACTTTCCCAGCTTTTTTCTTGTAGTTGATTTCTAGTTTCATAGCATTGTGGTTGGAAAAGATGCTTGATATTATTTCCGTGTTCTTAACTATACTGAGGTTTGCCTTGTTTCCCAACATTTGATCTATCTTTGAGACTGTTGCATGTGCACTTGAGAAGAATGTGTGTTCTGCTCTTCCTGGGTGGAATGTTCTCTACATATCTATTAAATCCATCTGATCTAGCGTTTCCTTTAAATCCAATATTTCCTTGTTGAATTTCTGTCTGGATGATCTATCCATTGATGTAAGGGGGGTGTTGAGGTTCCCTATTATTATTGTGTTGCTGTTAATTTTTCCATTTAGGTTTGTTAATAGTTGCTTTATATACTTTGGTTCTCCTATGTTAGGTGCATATATATTCATAAGTATTATGTCCTCTTGATGGAATGTCCCTTTTATCAGTATATACTGTCCCTCTTTGTCTCTCATTGTCTTTTTCATCTTGAGGTCTACTTTGTCTAAGTATGACAACACCTGCTTTATTTCATTTGCCATTTGCTTTAGAGTATCATCTTCCATCCTTTCACTCTGAGCTTATGTTTGCCTTTAGAGCTGAGATGCGTTTCCTTGAGGCAGCATATTTTTGTGTCTTGTTTTTTAATTCATCCCGCTACTCTGTGTCTTTTGGTGGAGAAGTCAATCCATTTACATTTAGAGTGATTAATATATAAGGGCTTAATACTGCCATTTTATTTCTTGTTTTCCAGTTGTTGTGTTTATCCATTGTTTCTCTTCCCTGGTATTTCTGACTGCCATTTCAGTTTGGTAGTTTTCTATGATGGTTTTCTCAGTTTTCTCTTTATTTATGAATTGTAGCTCTGCTCTGATTTTTTGTTTAGTGGTTACCATGAGGTTTGTATAAAAGATCTTATAGATGACACAGTCCATTTTCTGATAACCTCTTATCTCCATTAGACTAAGCAGGTTCCATCCCTTTCCTCTTCCCCCTCTGATTTATTGTTGTCACGAATTATTCTATTTTGTGTTGTGACTTTGTGACTAAATTGAAGTGTTTATAGTTATTTTTGATGCTTTCCTTCCCTTTATCTTTTATGTTATAATTGTTTGCTAAGCTGTTCTGATAGAGAGCTGCAATTTGCTGATTTTATCTGTCTATCTCCTCACTCAAAGCTTTGTAAACTTTTGCCTTTTTGTTTCAGGTATGAGGGCTTCCTTCATCATTTTGTGTAAGGAAGGTCTAGTGGTGATGAACTCCATCAGCTTTTGTTTAATCTGGAAAAGCTTTATTTCTCCATCATATCTGAAGCATAGTTTTGCTGCGTAGAATATTCTTTTCTGGAAGTTTTTGTCTTTCTGTATTCTGAATATATTGTTACATTCTCTTCTGGCCTGTAAGGTTTCTGCTGAGAAATCCACTGAAAGCCTGCTAGGGGTTCTTTTGTAGATTATTCTCTTCTGCCTTGCTGCCCTTAATATTTTTTGTTTGTCGTTGACTTTTGCCAGTTTTAATGTTATATGCCTTGGAGAAGGTCTTTTTGCATTGATGCAATTAGGAGTTCTATTGGTTTCATGTACTTGTAAGTCCAGTTCTTTCCCCAGGTTTGGGAAGTTCTCAGCTATTATTTCTTTGAACAAGCTCTCTGCTCCTTTCTCCCTCACTTCTCCCTCTTGAATACCTGTAAGCCTTATGTTGCTTTTCCTAATTGAGTCAGATATTTCTTGAAGAGTTTCTTCATTTTTAAAATATCTTAGTTCTCTCTCCTTCTCCACTTGAAGCATTTCTATATTTCTATCCTCTAAACACTAATTCTGTCCTCCATAATGCCAGCTCTATTTTTTAAGGATTCTAGATTATTTTTTATCTTATTAATTGTGTTCTTCATATCCAGGATTTCTGGGATTTTTTTTTTTTTGTAGAGTTTCAGTCTCTTTAGTGAAGTATTCCTTCTGCTCATTAATTTTATTGCTGAACTCATTGAACTGTTTTTCTGAGTTTTCTTGTAACTCATTGAGTTTTTAAATGACAACTATTTTGAATTCTCTGTCATTTAGATTGTAGATTTCTGTGACTTCAGGGTTGGTTTCTGGAGACTTGTCATTTTCTTTCTGCTCTGAAGTGTTGCTGTAGTTTTTCATGGTGTTTGATGAACTGATCTTTTGCTAGTGCATTTGTGGTAGTATTAGGTCTCAGAGTCCACCTGCCACCACTAGGGAAAGCAAGAGCTGTGTGTCTGATCCCACCTCATCTACTGGAAGTTGTGTGGGTATGGCTGCTCTGTGTTTGTGCAGGCTAGCCACAGCCACTCAGTGGCTCACTCTTGTGGAGACAGGGCCACTGTGCCTCTCTGCTTAGCACACGGGTTGTGCAGGTGTGGGCTGGCGCTGTGCTTGCTGGTGGTTTAGTTAAGCCACCATGCTTCATGAGTGGGGCACCTTCATGGGGGCTGAGCCCTGGCTACTCGATGGGAAGAATCCCACTGGTGGGGCCACTGGAGCACAGTGGGCACTCCTGCAGGCTGGCCTGCCCTTGCCTCGTCATACAGTCATGCCAGCTGTTGTGCTGGCATGCAGGGCTCCTTCGCAGGGGCCAAGCTGCAGCCACTCGGTGGGGAGTGTTCCCCCTAGCAGGGCCTCCACAGCACTGTGGGTGCTCCTGTAGGCCAGGATAGTGTTCGCGCCTGGGCTGGGCTGTCTCCACCTCCTCCTTGTGTCATGCCAGCCACTGTGTGAGGACCCACAACTTGGCTTGCTGCTGCTGTGGAGTGGGAGGGGTACACTCACCCATCTCCACTGCTTGCTGGGGATCCAGTCCATTCACCTTCAGATGTATAACTGTGTGGGTCTCTCAAGGGTCCTGTTGTTCTGTGTGGGTATCCTTCGTTGGTCAATGAATGTCCATTTAGTTGTAGTTCAGAGGAGGAGAGACAACGGGAGCAGCTCATTCCACCGTGTTGCTGATGTCACTCCATAAATTTGCTGTATGAATGCATGAACTAGAAGAAAAATGATTTTACCTACAGAAATGGCTAAGTTTCTGGAAAAGCTTGGTTTTACATTAAAATGCAAGGTGATAATAGATGATCCAAGGAAAATGTTTATTAAACAGAGATGAGGAGTTGGAGATCTGGACAAATAAAAGGGCTGGAGGAGGAATATATTCATTGAAATCATTTGACTACATGAGATTTCTAAGAAAGCAGCATTTCTTAAAGTGTAGTCTCAAGGCTTCTTGAATCACTAAGATATCCCTCCAGATCTTCTAAATGAAGATCTCTGGGTGTGGAGCACAGGAATCTGCCTTTTAACAAGTTCCTTGGTGTTTCTTATGTGCACTAAAGTTCAGGAGCTAATGGAATAGTGTATAGAGAGGAACAATCAAAAGATTCAGGACTGAGCCCTAAGATGGCCTCTCTTTAACAGTGGGAGGAAAACATGGAGCCCAAGAATGAGATAAGACATGATGTGCTGCAGGTACCAGGGAGAACATCTCAGCTATGAAGGGGAGCGACAATCACAGCTATCCTTGACTGGTCTATTAGTCTACTCAGGCTGCCATAACAAAATACCACAGACTGTGTGGCTTAAACAAGAGGAATTTATATTCTCAGAGTTCTGGAAACTGCAGAGTTCAAGATTAAGATTCTAGCAGTGTTTGGCTTCTGGTGAGAACTTTCTTCCTGGCTTGCAGATGGCCTCCTTATTGCTGCACCCCCATGTGGCATTTTCTTTGTGGTGCATGGGGAGACAGAGAGAGATTCCTCTCTTTCTTCTTATAAGGTCACTAGTCCTGTCAGATTATGGGTCCACCCTTATGATTGCATTTTACTTTAATTACTTCCTAAAGACACTATTTATAAATACAGTCACATTGGGGGTTAGAACTTCAATAAATGAATTTTGGAGGGATGCAATTCAGTCTATTGGTATTTCCCTTTAACAACAACCAGCTTGATCATATGATCCAAGAGTATCACCACATCAATTCTAAATTCTTGTTCTTTTAGGCTATAACTCAAAGTTCAACTAAAACAGGGTGCTTATTTTGATAGAATCTGCATGAGATTTTTACCGAGGTTATGGAAATACATATTTGATTTTTGTTTTGATGACAGACACTCAAATTAGTGTATGAAAGGTTACCATTTAGTAGAAATATAGAACCGTTTTCTGAATAACTAACACCCGACCCTCTTTCCATTCAGAATTTAAAACATGGTTTCCATGTCCTTATCTCAAAAAACATAATTTTTTTTTAAATTCTCTAATAAGTTGTCAATATTTTGGTTTTACAGACATGGCAGGCAAGTTTTATAGACATGGATAAGAAGTCCATACACAGAAGTCCTGAAGATGCCGGGACCGGCAGAAATGGAGGTATGAATCTTACTTGCTTTAAGACCTTTTGAGTAAATTCAAGTACGTTTGATAAATTATTTTATTTGTTTCTCTCTCATTTGTTGCTAATATTTGAGAGAATAATTGTGTTGCATTTTATATCAATCTAAGGTAAACATAGACCAAAGAAAAAAGAAGAGCGAAACCAAAAACACCACCAATCCCGACATAGATCATCAGCATCTCATTCTTCAGATGACAATGTGTTTCCTTCTTTTTCGTCATCATCTTCAGGAAGTCAGACCGATTCGAGTAGTGAAGGCATGTTTATTACCCTGTTAAGGTTTTTTCATTTATAAGTTAGATGATTTAGAAAGAAAATTCATTAAAACTCCTTCATAACATCTGTTTGTTCAACAGATGTTCATCGAGAATACTCATTATGTGCCAGGCATGATGGTAAACATGGCATGGTCCCTTCAGCCAAAGAAGTTGTATTACATCAGGCAATAAAGACAAATAAATAGTACATTACAATGCAGATAAGTGCTATGACTTGGTATGCACATGTTAAGGGGACAAGGAAAGGCTTTGGCGAGGAAATTATATCTAAATTGAAAACTGGAGGATGAGTAGGCGTTTTCCGGACAAAGCCAGGGAAGTGGAATTCAGGAAGATCTCTTATAAGCTAAAGGAACTGCCTGTGCTAGCCACTGATGACATTTGGGTTTCTGATTCTTTCCCAAGTGATATGCTTACACTTCTATTTCTTGATTTATCAGTGGACTAATCAGAGTTCTTGATTGTAATCAAAGGAAGCTGACTCTGGCTGATTTAAATGGGAAAAGAATTTATTGAAAGGACACAGTAACTCACGGAATTGCCAAAAACCCTAGAGAACTAATCTCTGAATATGAATAGGAACAAAGTGAAATTTGGCAGCTAGAACCATAGGAAGTCCTGCCACAGAGCCCAGTCTGGTAAGGGCACACTGCCACCACTGCCACCACTGAACCTGGATGCCTCAACTTGCATTGCCATGGTCACTAAATGCCACCACTGTCATCACTGCCATTGCTGTCACTAGACACTGGGTATTGCTGCCACCCCTGCACAATGGATTCTTCACTATCTCTGCTTCTTTGTGTCGCTGTCTCCTAGGCAGCGATCGACTGAGCCTAAATCACATGCCCATGTCCTAGCTGCAGAGAAAACTGGGAAAGCAATTATTGGCCTTTCCAGCATTGATGGCGGGAGGCATGCAGAGGAATAGTCACCAAACATAGGAATGAGAATCAGATCCTGGGCAATCAAAATATAACAAATATTCTCCCCATTCAACTCTAGACAATATCTATTGATTAGCTCAGTTCAGATTACTCCTTTGTCTCACCTACCTTTATCCTCTCAGTGTTTGTTAGTTGTCTTGTAATTAATTTTTCTATTCTTTAATATGGTATCAGTAACATTTTACTTGTAATTATACTTTTTGTTCCATTAACTTTAGTCAATTATTTTACTCTCTTTTATATAAATACCTCTATCCTTTCCTGCATCTTTTCTTCCCAATGTCTTTTTTTTAACATTTTCAATAGTTGACATTTATAGTCTTATCTACAATGAAAAATAACTCTTTCATTTTTTTTGTCCAAAGATTCACTTTAAAGCTTCAAAACCAATAATCAGCATTTAAATCACTATATAAATATTGCTATTGCAGTGCCAAGTCATGCGCTAGGATTACATTTCCCTTTTTTCTGAGACTTTCAAAAGAGAATGTTTCTAGAATGTTTCTAGTCACAAACATCAAGTGCATTCATATTCCATCAGTTGCTTAAAACTATGCCACGTCTTAGTATTACTTCATATTTGAACCATGACTTACTTGTACAGTTCTTGTTTTTCGTAGAGTTTCTAGTTCTGCTGGTTTTTTTAATTATTGACAGAAAGATAATGTAACTTCACCATAATAAAAAGATTTTCCATCCTTTTCATCATACTGTCGCATGGAGTTCATTTATTTTTCCCGGAGATGTTCTTACCTGACTCTTGTAAACTAGACCACTTTATACCCTCAAGGCCTGACAGATAGTTGTCATCTTAGAATTTCCTCTCACTGCTCTTGTTGGTTGGATCCGTTGTTTACTAGATCCATGTCTTCTTCTCTCTTGGTTTTCTGCCTCGACTGTTAGAATACGCAGTCAAATACCTTTTTCAAAACATATGTTTGGGAGGTAAACTTTCTGAGTCTTTGCATATCTCAAAATATCATTATTCTGCTCTCACACTGATGGATAGTTTCAAAACGATTTCCCCTAATTTCAGTTTCCAGAGGCAGTCACGTCAGTCTCTTTTAGCAGTATGTTTTGATATCTGTCTCTGAATCTTTAAATAACCTTAAAATAACCTGTTCATTTTTTCACTTTTCAGTTAGTCTCTATAGAAGATAAGAATTTAGCCACCTTTTAAAAAATCACCATTTCCCCCCGACATTCATTTCTTCCTGTCATCTTTCTAAATAGGATTTCATTATTGTAACTTGGATAATTTCACTATTCAAAAATTTCATTATTATGACTTTACAAACATATTTACAGCTGAACCTTATAATGGTTTGCTTCTAGCACAACTTTTTGTTTTCTTTTCACCTAATAATTATCTTTTAAAAAATTTGCTTCATTGTCTGTGTTTGTGTTATATAATAGTAATCTAAATTTCCTTTCGAAATATTCAAATACATCAGTACTTTGTTAATTTCATTTTGGGGATCCTCTCCTGGATCCTGTTACCGTGCTCCATCTAGAATTACTCCTTTATAGGCTTGTTAAACAGCTGTGATATTAGAATCTCTTTTCATCTTCATTCTGGAATTTCCTTTACCTCTCTTTTGGGTTTGATCACCTGTTTTCCGGATTCTATGCTTTCCTCCTTCTTTGTTTTTCTCCTATTTTATTGGAGCACTCCTTCTAGTAACTTTCAGGAAAAAGAGGGACAGTTAATTCCTATTCTGTTTGTAGTTGTGGGTTTATGCCAGTAAATAAATTTCCTTTATTGACTTCTGTTTCCAGTGAGATAAGTAGTTAGCAGGAAACCAGTGCTTCTACTATAAACAACTAGATAAAAAGCAGAAATTATTGTTTAAAGGAAGTGGAGAGCTGTTAAGACAATGAGAACTGGAGGGATTAAGATTCTAGAGAGGAAAGAACTATAGAGAAGTGAAATGATACAAAGATGAGTGTTTGGGACTCACCATGGGTTGGAGAATACAAGAGGCCCTCTGTTGAAAACCCAGGAGGGGCATGGATGAATCGGAGGTAAACTGAGCCTTACCAAGACTTTAATCTCCTCTCAGCACAGGCCCTGATTGGGTTTATATGATCATCCATCATTTTATTTGCCTAGTGGAAGAAGGGTGAATCATCTTAGGAGGAAGATAACATCATCGACACCCTCTAGAATTTTGTAATACAAAATACCTAGCTTTTAATTAAAAAATGGCTAAACAGTCTGACATGACCTAAAAACAAGATTTAAAAATTATATAAATAACAGCCCTACAGGTAATCCAGATATTGGAGTTAACTGGCACTGAATTTTACAGTTGTGATTAACGTGTTCAATAAAATAGAGATTTGTAAACTAAAAATAATCAAGTGGAAATTTTGGAATAAAATGTGCATTATCTAAAATTAACAATTCAGATAGGTTTATCAGCAGATTAAATGCAACAAAAAGACAGAATTAGCAAACTGGAAGTTAAGTTAGGGGAAAGAAAAAAGAGTGGAAGATACAGAAGAGAGCATCAGAAACATGTGAGACACAGTGAAGAGGTCAAACATGGAATAGGAATCTAAGAAGGAGGGAAGAGAGACTGAGGAAGAAACAATATTTGGAGAGAATAATGGCCAAAACTTTCCAAAATGCATGAAAAACATCAACTACAGATTCAAGAAACTTTGAAAACCACAAGCTAGATAATACAAAAAAATCACGTGAAGAACTTTCACTTCTAGTCAGGAATATGGTTGCCTCTTACAGCATTGAGTGGTTAATATGGTGGCAGGCTATAGTCTCCTTCTCCACTTTCTTATTAAAATAATTCATTTTTTATTTGCTCAATAAAGTGTTTAACAGTTGCACTTATGTAGTTCCTGCTAATAAGCTTAATACCTTATGTTTTCTAGATTAACTAGAGCTTGGATTCTAGTGGGCTCTTAGGTGTGTTTTCCTCTAGATGGGTTCCTAAGTGCCACATATTTATAATATTGGGATACAGTTATAATTAAATAACTCATTTTGTCTGTTATTTGTGTCTTGCAAGATTTTTCCAACCAGCATAATAAAGTTAATGAAAATATCAATCTTAATTATTCTAATTCTTCAAATTCTTTAGTCAATAAAATGACTTTTACTGATAGAGGTTAAACTTCCAATTCTTTTAAAAATTTTTAGGTGCTCCCCAGGGAAAAATTAAAAGAAAGAGAGAAGAGAAAAGGGGTAAATGGAAAAAAAAGAAAGAGAGGTAGGTAATTGTGAATAATTTAATATAAGAATAAAATTTAGCAATTAGAGTATTCTGCACTTTCTTATTAATTAAGGAAAACAAAATCTACAGGGAATTTGAAGAGATATAAAGGGAAGGAGTGGTTTAACATGGTAGTTAATACTGAGCTAACTTAATAGGATCCTTTTCCTTCTTTTCAAATACTCAGAAAACTATACAGACAGGTAAACCTTACATTTGCAATTCTATACTCAAGTGAGTAAATTTGAAGGTCTAATTGGCTTTATTAAATGATTCATGAATCAGGCAGTATCTCTTGTGGCAAGAAGAGAGATACTCTGAGGTGTTATACAAAATGAAAGGCTTTAATATAAAGGAGGGTAGAACAAGAAGTCATGAGCAAGAGAAAAATGATAGTTCATTAGAGGAAAGTAAGAGTTCAGGTGACAATGGCTTCTCATTGGCTGAGCTGTGGCATTTCCATTGGCTGGGCTTGTTGCTGGGCAAGAAGAAAATCTTCTTTCCTCCTTCTGGATTAGTAAAGTAGTTGCACTTCCTGTTTGGGAGTACAAGGTACATCTCTTCCTGTTGGGGGTCTGTAATTAATGTCTTCCTGTTTGGGGTATTTGATGACAAGTGATAGGGCATGAGAACTCCTTTTACAGGTCCTCCTAACTCCAATTTTACATAAGGTTTTCTTTATTAATTTTCACAGTTCTTCCCTTTTGATCAGAATCTTTCTCTGCAAGCATTGCTGATCAAGAATCAGGTTTTCCAAATTCAGTAGCCTTCGTCCCTTGGTGCAGGAAGGACCTTTGCTGGGTGTCATGTCCCAAATTGGAGGGAAATTGCATGGACCAGAAATTGCTTGAGGCCACATTTGAATAACAAGGAAAGGTAGTATGGAGAACTCTCAGGTGTTTCTTATACTTACAGGGTGAACTAAGGGGTCATTGTTGTCTTGGACAGATTGAGGTTTCTGGTGACAAATCCAAAAATCAGAGAGGTTTCTCCCTTTTGCAATAGATTGGGAAATGCAGACAAGGGCATTGTACTTCCAAAAAAGAGAGGGAGAAAATGAAGAAGCAACAGTGAGAAAAGGGTGTACAAGCATGGTCCAGTCATCTTGAGAAAGCTGTCTCCTTCAGATGCCATCTGCTTCAGTTCCTGTAAATCTTTAATTTCAGGTAACCAGATGGGGTGCAGGTCCAGTTGGGATTTGGTGCTTTCTTTAGGTGTGACACATGAATCCAAAAGTCCACTCCCTAGAGTCTGGCAGCAAAAGAGGGTTAGTCAACAGTACCTGATAGGGGCAGTGATAATTTTAAGAAGTTTGCAAGGCTTTTGTTAAGGCTCATATAATTTGCCCGGTGAAACAGGTGCCTCAATCACTGAAGACTGCAGAAGGTATAAGCCAAGTGGGAGATACATTCTCTAACACTTCCTTTGCCACAGTGAGGACATCAGCCTTGCAACAGGGGAAGGCTTCAACCCATCTGGGGAACATACATACAATAACAAGAACATATTGATAACCCATGCTAAATGGCAGTTGAATGAAGTCCAGCTGCAGGTGTCCAAAGGGTCCAGAGAGAGAGGGTCTGAGGCCTCTGGGGACAAAAATACTTTTTCCAGGATTATGGACCTGGAAGGTCACATATTGCTGGTGGACTGTTTTTGAAATTTTGTAGAAGTCTCTCCACCAATGTTGATTCATAATCGAGTCATCTTAAATGCACTATAGTGGTTGAAGGAATGCAAAAAACAAAAAATGAGGTTTGCTGGGGAACCAGGAAGAACCAGGCAGGTGTCTTGGGTTACCCATAGCCTGAACTGTTCATTTAATATACACCCATTTTGTTCTCTGACTCAGGAGCAGACTGTTGCCATCAAGATGGCAAAAGTCTGGCAAAAAGGGATCATTTTCAATTTTTTTTTTCAGGAGCAGAATAGACTCCATCCACATGTGCCACAATCCTTATAGATTCTGTTGCCGATGCCTTTGCCAGAAAGTCAGCTAGGGCATTTCTATGACATTCAGATTCAGTGTTTTTAATGTGAGCCTCAGTTTTGATGACAGAGACCCAGTTCAGTTTTATGACTTTCCTTTCTATGAATCTTCTCGAAGATGAGGCCTTTTTGCCAAAACATCAGAGTAACTATAAATGATAAAACACTTTAAAAATGGTTCATTATAATGCAATTGACACAGAAATTTGGTTATTTCTGTGACATATAACATTTTAAGATAATAACTAGAATTATGACTGATAACATTATAGCAAGACTTAGTAGAATTTTAGGAATTTCACACAAATTCTAGAACACTTATATGCCTGTGCAGACACAGCATAAAGAAGGCTTAATATTACTTTTATTTGACAATGCTTTCCAAGTAATTTAACATACCAGGTAAGCCTAATTATTTCAATATTTCCATTTTATAAGGAGAGAAAACAGATTCTTTGAAATGCTTCAGGGGCCCTCTGGAAAATCTCAGTTATTTTGTGGTCAAGAGAATTTGATTTTGGGAAATTTGTCGAAGATATCAAAAAATTTGGACACTTGACTAAATAGGATCACAAATCAATATGGAACAATACTTAATTATCTGTTTAACCAAAGTGACAATAAAAGATTTCAAAAGCAAATACAAATCATGAGCAAAACTTAGCTCTTTTAGCAGATTTACTTAAGAAATCAAAGACTCAATAAAGCATCGCATAATCTCTTATCAGGAGCAGACCAACAGTCCAAGAAAACTTTGTGTTCTTTTAACAGAGAGAAAAACAAATTCTAATTATGCACCAGCTTACTTTTGGTATTAATATTCATTTACTTAATTAAATTTATTTCAATCTTAGCCAGTCCTGACCACATGTAAAATTCCTTTCCCTTTTTATTTCCAGTAGCTTTAATAACATATGTTAGAATTTTTAATCTTTAAAAACCTTTAATTTCCAGTGGAAACCAAGAAGTAAGCAATTATAAACTGTCTTTTACATTAGCATTCTATGGATTGGCAGACTTATAAATACTTTTTTATAATTTCTAGAAATGTGCTTTTTCATAGAAAACTTCTCAGTGTGACACAAGACATCTTTACTAATAGACCTAATTTTATCTTTAGTTTCTCTGCAAAAAGCCAAAAGTAGATAAACCCAGTTTAGTAATTAATATTTGATATTTTATCTTATTAGTAAATAATCTAGATATTCAATAAGCTTTTATCATTTAACTTAACTTAGCAAAACTGTAAAGTTTCAGATTTCTGGAAAGATTTGGGAAACTAATTTGAAAGTTTCACCTAAAAAGAGCCCCTTTTATTCTACTTACATTTATTTAATTTACTTGTTCTTAACAATTATGTTTAGATTACTTAGGAAAATGTGATCATACCAAGTTATTTTTCTTGCTGAAAAATTTGTAAGCCTACATAGAATAAAAATATTATATTTAATGCTGATAACACTAAAGACATGTCTGTTTTAATTAAACCAATAAACTTAAACTAGCTTCTATTTACCAAAGATTATTCCAGATCACATGAACTGGAAAAGCATTTGGGTTAATTTCTGTTATAGTTTCGAAGGACTTTAGAATGCCCATCCTTACAAGTGCTTAACCTTCAAAACAACTAAATAGAGCTCTTTTACAAATTAATTTTGTCAATACCGTCTGGAAGTAGCAAAACATCACAAATTTATAACATACATATATAACATACATATGTAGACACACACACAACACATAGGCAGATGCAGAGATCTCATAAACTTTCCCTCTTTTTTTCTTAGTACAGGACAATTCTATATCTAGTGTTCTCATCTTTTACAATATAACAGGGGAGTTTTGGGGATTGGCAAATTGACATATCCACCCACTTATTCTTGGAATGTTTCTTTCTTTCTGTGTGCCTAGTTTCATTTTAACTTAGGGGAGGAAGCCTAAAAAATTTCCTGTCAGGGTCTGAATATCACCTTCCAATCTGGCCAAATTTCTGTTCACAAAATTATTAAATCCTTTCAAATAGCTTGTCAGGTTTCAGCCAGGACAAACAGTAAACATTTCTTACAGATGAAATAACCTCATTAGTTTTGTTTTTAATTTCCCCGTGGCTGTTTAAGGAAATAACGTAGCAGTTTACGAAAAATCCCTCAGAGTTTCATCAGCTCTGGGAGGGGCTCATATGGCGCGTTTAAGCTGATGGTGAGGAATTTGCCTAGAGCTTTTAAGGACAATCTCTTTTCCAGTTGATTACAATTGAGACATAGATCTTTGGACCAGCATTTTTTCAAGGATGGACCATTAGGGTCCATATACATATGCATATGTATATAAAAAAATAGCGTATGTACTTTGAAAAAAATGCAAATAGTAGATAAATTAAATAAAAGGTGAATGGCCACACTCTTTCTCTTTATCCCAATTTCCTGGGATTAGCCTTCCCAAATATTTGGAAAGTATCCTTAGATTCTTTCTTTATGCACGAGGAAATAAATGAAATTGATATGTATGTATAAATGTATATAGTTTTATGTTATAAAATAGATCACCAACATGCCTCTCTAAATTTATTTAATATAATAGTTTATGCATACAAAAGAATATTTTTAATATATACAAAAGTTATACTGATAAGGAGCGGGGCAAGATAGCAGCAAAGCAAGACACTGAACTCACCTCCTCCCATGGACACACTGAATCTATACCTACATATAGAGCAATTTCTCCTGAAGAACTGAGGGCTGAATGAATAGCTTCTGCACAACAAATGATAGAGGGACCACACAGAGACCAGTAGGAGAGAGGGAGACGCTGTATCCATGGAACCCCACCCTCTACAAGGCAGCCTGCAGTAGGGCAGAGTGTCACTGAGGGGCTGTGTGCAGACTCGCTTGCCCTGGGGCACAGGGGAAAAACAGCAGTTTAAAAGACAACTACACTATGTGTGAAGGAAATCCATTTACTAAACCTAGGGCATTTGCCAAAGGATCAGGGAACTGCTGGGATTCTCTCTGGGGTTGGAGGCGCCTGCAAGCACCATTTTTTGCATTCTCCCTCCACCTTAACAGTGCAGGCAGGAGTATGGTCCAGGTGCTCTAGCTGGCCTGTGAAGGCCAACCCAGTGTGCCTTAGGCCCCTAGCCCATGCCAGCTCCAGCCTTCCCCCCAAGGCGGCCCCAGTATGGTGCAACACAGCCCTCCCACCTGTGCACGCCCCAGCTCCAGCCGTCCTGCCAAGACAGCCCCAGCTTGATGCTCCCAAGACTTCCACTTGCACCCGATGCAGCCATGACCCCAAGGTGGCCCTGGCACGTTTCACCACGGGAATCACCTGGCCCATACCCACTCTAGCTCCAGGGGTCTTGCTTGGGGGTGGAGGGTGCAGCACTGAGTGCCCAGGACCCTCTGGCCTGCACCTAGTCCAGTTCCGACTGTTCCATCAGATGGCCCTGGCATGGCACTGTGGGACCTCCTGACCCCTAACCGGCACCTGCTACAGGTCCATCTGGCCTGCCAAAGCTGCCTGGCCCGTGCAGTCTACACAAGGGATGCTCCTACACAAGGCCACTCCTTCAAGACTTGGAGAGGTAACTGTTTTGCCTAATTCATAGACACAAACTCAGAAAGTCAAACAAAATGAGGAGACAGAGGAAATATTATGAAAGAAATGAAATGAACTTTCAAATCAAGAAATCAGAAAAAGAACAACTAAAATACGACTAAAAGAATGTAGGAGGAAGGAAATATAAAGATAAAAACTTTTAAGAGACGGGAAAAATAGACTGTAGGTTAATCCAAGAGTTGAATTTTTGAAAAAATCTCCCCAAATTGGTCAAAACTTTGACAAGCCTGCTAAAAAAAGAAAATACAAAAAAAAGTAAAAAGGATATATCAACAGATACATATCTCTAAAAACTCAAAGAGAGTAATATGAACAACTCTCTGCTAATGTGTGAGTATGAATCTGGCCACAACACAGTTATACAAGAAATCCAATTTTATTTTTCTGTAATTCATCTCGTTTTTGTTTTGTAAGTCCATCCTCACTGGAGAGAGATGGAAACCTGATCTCAGCCAGTCTGGAGTTTCCTTTTTGAGTCTCATTTCAGGGAGGGGGGTGTGGGTGGGGAGGTGAAGAGGTGGGGGCGATCTTTGTGTTTCTAAGGCATGAGTGGGTGTGGAGGGAGATATTCACCTAGTCCTCAACATTATCTGTTCATGACGTACATCATTCTGCCTGGTCCTCAGTCATCAATCCACACCATTTGCCACTGAGATATCTTCACTCCTGCCTAGTCCTTTCAGTATGGTGGTTCTCTCTCTATTAATTCCACATCATATGTAGGGGCAAAGGCCTACTTCTGCTTCCTCACTGCAGTGCGGGCGTACTACATGCAAGGCTATTTAAAGCCTTGTCAGCATAATCTGCCCTCCCAGTCATTTCTTTTCTGGTACCATATTACTTCCCCAAGGCTCAGTGTACAGCCTCCCTTTTCCCCCACTTTAGGATCCTCATATTTGTATGGATTATTACTGCTTCCCTGGTGCTCTATGAATCAGGTTACAGGGCCCATCTTTTTGGGATTTATCAATGTCTATACTTTTATTACCTCCACACAATATCCTCTTCTTCCATAGTCTTGGGAAACTTCTTTCTAGTCTTCTTGCAGCTTGGGGTGAGGTTGTGGGGAGAGACTCAGCCCAGTTCTTTCCAGTTATAGTTCTCCCAAATATTTTCTCTCTATACGGAACCTTCTCTATTTCCTAATGGCTTACATTTTCAGAAATCAAGTTCAGAAAGACTTCTTTTTTTGTGTTTAGTACTCTAGATTATCCCTTCCCCAAAACAATGAGCTCATAGCTGCCTAGCTGCTTAAAAGGAGTATGGAAGGAGGGATAAGGAAAAGTTGAACTAATAGGAGAAAAAAAGTTAGCTTTTCAAAAATATTATCCTGTCACATAAAAACTTGTCGAGATGACAAATTTGTGGAATATTATTTGCTAATATTTATCAAACACTTATTCTGTACCAGACATTGTTCTAAGGACTTTACATGTATCAACTAATCTAATCATCACAATGATAATTAAATAGGTACCATTACTATTCTGATTTTACAGATAAGGAAACTGAGATACAAAGGGGTCAAGTAATTTAATTAAGTTTTGTTCAGTAGTGGCAGAGCTTGTATTCAAACCCAAGAAGGCTGGTTCTGTTGTCCACCTTCTTAACTACTATGTAATGGGTTCTCCAACGTCCCTCACAAAGGACATTGGAACTGCACAGGGGATGTGGATCTGTTTTTCATCAAGAATGGGGAGAGTTACTGGCATTTAGTGGACAGGGCCCCAAAATGTTAAATGTCTTATAGTGTGAGGGATAGTTTTGAACAATAAAGAACAGGCCCATCCAAAATGTAAATAGAACTATAGAGAAACCCGACACTATACTATATTACCTCCAAATTGCCAAGATTGACTCAAAAAAACTTAAAAAAAAAATAAAAAGCTTAAATACACTACTCTTAGTGGAAGAAGTTACAAATATTATCCAAAAATAAATTGCTAGAGGGGCCAGCCCCGTGGCCAAGTGGTTAAGTTTGCATTCTCTGCTTTGGTGGGCCAGGGTTCGCTGGTTTGGATCCTAGGCATGGACCTATGCACCACTCATCAAGCCATGCTGTGACGGCATCCAATATAGAAAAGTTAGAATGACTTGCAACTAGGATATGCCACTATGTATTGGGGCTTTGGGGAGAAGAAAAAAAAAAGAGGAAGATTGGTAACAGATGTTAGTTCAGGGCTAATCTTCCTCACCAAAGAGTATACCTTAATAAATAGATAAATTGCTAGGTCGATTTTCTACTTAGTTCCTTTAAGGTTTTCTCTTTCAGAATGTGAGAGGATATAGTAGGCCTTTTAGTTGATTTTGTGAAGCTAATAAAACACAAATTAGATTTTGAGAAATATTGCTAGAGACAAAGAGGGGCATTTCATTACAATAAAAGGGTCAATATATCAGGAAGATATAACAACTATAAATGTATTCACACTGTAGTGAGTTGAATAGCGTCCTTCCCAAAATTCATGTCAACCCAGAATCTCAGAATGTGACCTTATTTGGAAATAGAGTCTTTGTGGATGTAATTAGCTAAGATACTATCATACTGGAATGGGGGGAGTGGCAGGGGATACTTAAATCCAATGACCTATGGTGTTCTAAGAAGAGGAGAGGGCACACAGAAACGAACAGGGAAGAAGATCATGTGACTACTGAGCCACTACAGCCACTATGCAAAACAGTATGGAAGTTCCTCAAGAAATTACAGATATACACACACACACACAATGGAATACGATTCAGCCTTTAAAAAGAAGGAAATCTTTCCTTTTGTGACAGTATGGATGAACCTGGAGGGCTTTAGGTGAAATAAAGTAAGCCAGACAGAGAAACACATAGACTGCATGCTATCATTTATATGTGGAATCCAAAAAAAAAAAAATCAGACTCATAGAAACAGAAAGTAGAAAAGTAGTTGCCAGGGACTGGGAGGAGGGGGAAATAGGGAGAGGTTGGTAAAAGGATACAAACTTTCAGTTGTAATATGAATAAGGTCTAAGCATCTAATGTAACTATAGTTGGTGATACAGTATTCTGTAATTGAAGTTTGCTAAGAGAGTATAACTTAAATGCTCTCACCAAAAAAATGAAAAGGTAAATCTGAGAGGTGATGGAAATGTTCATTAACTCTATGTTGGGAATCTTTTCACAAGGCATGGATATATCAAATCATCATGTTGTACACTTTAAATATTTTATGATTTTGTCAATTACATACCTCTATTATGCTGAGGAAAAATATTGGCATATGGCTAGATGGCCGGATCAGTGAAATAGCACAGGAAAAAATTGCATATGGGTTTGATTTATGATAAAGGCGTGACTTCAAATCAGTAAGGGAAAATTGGCTTATTTAAGAAATATCATTGGGGCCAGCCTGGTGGCACAGTGGGTAAGTTCACACGTTCCACCTCAGTGGCAAGGGGTTTGCTGGTTCGGATCCCAGGTGCAGACATGGCACCGCTTGGCAAGCCACACTGTGGTAGGCGTCCCACATATAAAGTAGAGGAAGATGGGCACGGATGTTGTTAGCTCAGGGCCAGTCTTCCTCAGCAAAAAGAGGAGGATTGGCAGCAGATGTTAGCTCTGGGCTAACCTTCCTCCAAAAAAGAGAAAGAAAGAAAGAAAGAAATAGCATTGATACAACTAGCTATCTGGGGAAAAAAAAAAGCTGGATCCATACTTCAATCTTATATTAGGATAGATTCCAAATGGATCAAATATTTAAGTGCAAAGAAATGAAGCCATACAAGTATTGCAAGAAATCATTGGGAGATTTTTAAAATTTTAATCATAGCGGGAGGAGAAGGCGTTTTTTAAAAACCCAAAGCCGTGAAATAAAAATTAATAAATTATATCAAATACATATGTAGCATGAGCCCAAAGACCTAGCAGTCCTACTCCTACATATATTCTCTGGAGAAACTCATGTGCTTTTACTCCAGTATACCTGTGCAGGAATGTTCATGGCAGTGTTGGTCATAATAGTCAAAAATGGAAAGAGCCCACGTATCAATCAACAATAGAACAGATAAATAAATTATAGTATAGGTGTGTAGTAAAGAATTTAACCTTGACCAAAGAGAGAGAGAGCCCTTGCTCTTGACTTCCCAAGGTAATCTCAAAGCCCTTGGAATGTCATACCTGATAGCGTCTTTGTTTGCTTGGGGGCCTTGGATCATGTTATCTAGGGTGAGGCTGGCCCCACGAGATAGTCTAACAATGTGATTTAGGGTGGGGGTTTTGGGTCACTCAGTATCAGCTGAACCCCCAGGGGGGCTAGAGATTGAGATCAGCCATGTATGTAGTCAGTCATGCCCATGTGACACAGCCCTAATAAAAACTCTGGGTACGAAGGCTTGGATGAGCTTCCCTGGATAGCAATACTCTATGCATATTGTTACACATCATCTGTCCTGGGACCCCCAAATTTGCAGTTGATGTCAGAAGTGAAAGTGGTCTTGGGAACCCTGGAATATCTTTACAATGAAATACATTGCAGTCATAAAAAATATTAAGGAGTTCTTTGCTCACTGATTAGGAATGGCCCTCAAGTTATATACACAAAGAATGGTGTGTGGAATATGTTACCATTTATGGAAACAGTGGTGGTGGACAGAAGAATGTATGTACTTATTAGCCTGTAAATGCATACAAATATGTTTGTGAAGATACCCAAGAAATTTGTAAGATTTGTTATTGCCTTAGGGAAAAATTAGGTGGTTGACAGGAGTGGAAAGGAGACTTTTTACCTTTTAAATTTTGAACCCTGTGAATATAATCACTACTGAAAAATAAATAAATTTAAATACAGAAAGTCTATGTATCTCTATTTTGTTGAAGCAATTATTAACATGTTTTTTGTCTTGTTTTGTTTTTAGGACAAAAGATGAAACATCAAGAAAAAGAAAGAGAAGAAAAAAAGGAGGGAACGGCCACATGCTGTCACCTTTCCAAGGTGCTGTGGACTTCAGTTTAAAGAGTTTATTTATGGTCCTTGTAGTAGCTGGTTTGCATTTTCGTCGGTCTGTCAAGGTCACAGTTACAGTGTCTAATATGTTAAGGAAAAAATTGTGTATATACTTTTGCTTGTTGGTTAAATACGAGGTACATATAACTTTAAAATTTAGATTTATGTTATCTTCTCTTAAATATCTCTATCAAGATTAGTAGAACAGACCCACCTACTTCAAAACATCAAAAAATGCCAATTGGATTCTTTTTACCTCTGTACCCTGAGAGAGATGACATTCAGCACACAGTTGCCTGCTTTCAAATTTTATTTTTTAAAAATACATGGTAACATAGTTTTATATAATATTATTAGAGTCATTTAGTATAATTAACATACAAGATTTTGAGTCCTTAGAAAAGGAATCTCTTGAAAGTAAAAAATGTCCTATGATTCTCAAAGTAAATATGATCAAAATGACGAAACTGGTTTTCCTCTTGTCTTCTATCTTGTATGGAATAGTTAATACACTAGTTACTCTTCCAAATCAGGTGCTTACAATACATTCAGAAATTATTTTAATGTGCTAAACATGATGTCCAAACTTGAATACTTCATATCTGTATTTGTGCCTACTTTTCTTTTCCTTTTTTTTTTTAAGATTGGCCCTGAGCTGACAACTGTTGCCAATCTTTTTTTTCCTTCTTCTTCTTCTCCCCAAAACTCCCCAGAACATAGTTGTACATTCTAGTTGTAGATCCTTCTGTTGTGCTATGTGGGATGCCACCTCAGCATGGCTTGATGAGCAGTGCCATGTCTGCACCCAGGATCTGAACCAGTGAAACTCCAGGCCACCAAAGCGGGGCTCACAGACTTAACCCCTGGGCCACGAGGCTGGTTTCCCTACATTTCTTTTTGTATTTGTTCACACTTTTCTATGGAACCCCTACAGCTTCAAGAAGGCAGAAACTTCTAGAAAAGAAACATTTTGTGAACATCAGGTTCATGGTGGAGCATTTGGCGAAAAATTTTCTTAGAGGCCACAATCTAATGTCTAATGCAAGCATTCTGTCATAAATTTTTTCATTAGGATGGGGCACTCCATGATATAGTTGACAGGCTGAAATTTGCTACCCAGTTGACCAACTATTACAAAGATTTGGATAATTACAAATGACTTGTCTTCCTTTAAAATCTCCAGCACCTAACAATCTCACAGAATATCAGGGATAAAGCAGTGGATGTCATCTCAGAAAATAAAAAATAAAGCTTTTAATCTCTCAGTGCTTAGTAGCGATAAAATGAAAACCTGCCTCTCCTCCAGTCTTCCTCATTTCTGTAAATTTACAACCCAAGCATGATCTAGAGGTCATTCTGGATTCTTCTTTCTCTCTCTCCACTCCCTTACCATTACCGCCCCACACACATTCAATTAGTGACAGTTACTATAGGTTTGCTCTCTTGAAAGACCTTCCTTCCTTCTTAGCCTAAAGACTAAAATGCCAATCTTCTGATTTCCAGCCTCCTTTGCAGCCAGGAATGGCCATTTGGCATGATTTTGGCCAGTGGTATGAAGGCAAAAATCTCTAAAATGCTTATAATGTTAAAAACATAATTCTTGTAAAATAGATCGGGGGCATACGCCAAAGTTTTATTTAGCTCATTAATGAGGGAACCAGCAGGATGACAAAGCTGGTTTAAAAGATAATACTAAAGACTTGGGTTTTTTTTATAGTGATTGTGAGGTGGGGTGGAAAAAAGGAATGCTGAGATAAGATTGCTAAGTTAGATATAAAACTGGTTAAAGTCCTATAGGTCAATAAAATGAGGGTCTTCAAGGTTATCCTTTCTACTGGACGGAAAAGAAAATCATTGCACTTCATCCATTTTCTTTAAGGTAGCTTCTAGCTGTATAGAGTAATAGGTTATGTAGATGTGTAAGCTCTAATCCATAGTAAATACCGTATCAAACAAAGTCACAGTTCCTAGAGAGTTAGACGACTGCTAGGCAGCCTTCTTAAACAGTGCTGTAGTGTGACATTAAAAGGTCGCGCAGTCATCATCTTACTAACTTTGTTTCCAAGTTTTGAATGTTCTTCTTAATGACTGGATTAGTGAACATTCTGAACTTTGCTCAGGGTTTACTCTGAACTTTACTCAGCTTCTGCCCATCCCCAGCTTTAGTCTGGGCAGTCTGCAGGGGCAGGATCTCGTCCCCTTTCCTGTTGCACAAGACCAGGCTCGCCGCGTACCAGGGCAAAGCATCCTCTCACCCTCTGCCCAGCTGAGGTTGGGTCTGGCAGTCCAGGCAGCAGAGTTAACAGCAAGATGGCAACAAATACTACTGGGTAATGTTAGCTATGCTGAAGAATAAATATGCTTGTATAGTAAATGTCACACTGTAATGTTTTCTCGGTTCCTGAAAAAAAGACCTGTAATACAGTAAGAGTAAATAAAATTAAAATTCTAAAAAGGAGTAGGAAGGATAAAAAGACAATAGCAATTATCACTTAATATGTCCAAAGTATTATATCCCATTATAAACTATTGTTCTTCATTAAAATGTGTGGTCAATTGTGTAATCCAGGATACTTCTGTCAAATATATCTCAATAAAAATTAAAAAATAGATAATATATGGTTAAACAAATAAAAGAATTTAAAAAAAGATAACTCTAAAATTTCACCTGGTAATTGGCATTGGATTTTAATTTTGTGGGATTAGAAACTCACTAATAAGTTTCACCCCTCACAAAATTTATGCAAAACTATTATTAAATGTTTGATTGATCTGAAATAATTTCAGGTTGCAAGTTAATGAACATTCTAACATTCAAAATAAGTATCCAAAATTTGCAAATCCAGGAAATTTACTATCAGTTATTTCCATTGCCATTCATTTCATTCTTTATAAATCCTTATTTGTGGGATTTTTTTCTATAGATAGAGTAACCTAACTCTTATCATTTAAAATTTAGATTTGCATAGTTGCACTTTGTTTTTCTCCCATTTTTCAAGCCACAGGAAATGGAGTTGCTGAAATAAAGCTAGTGTATATAAGACATTTGTTTAATATGATGATAAAATTTGATGATTAACACTATTATTAAAATTTTAATAACTATATATTGTGAGTTTGAAGTAAAGCTCCAGTGTTAATTTAACTTATTTTTCAAGGTTTAATGTGCTCTCTTCTTAACAAAATGATGTCTAAAGTTTCTGTTTTCACTTGAATCATCAAGAAAAGCATAAGTATATACAATACAGCAAGTAGCGAATTTATTCTAATCAATTTTAATTTTTGTCTGCAGAGGGGCTGAAACCAGGCTAAACTCATTGATTTCTGAAACTCAGTCCTTTGGTGTAAGGTGGCCAAACGAGAATGCAGAGCCCAGCACGGTGAAAGCTACAGTGGAGGAGCTTGGGGACGGCACGTCTTTCACACCACGTCTAGACTCCTGACACCAATCTTCACGTCCCCTGTAACCACACAATAAAAAGTTGGGAAATCACATTGTGTTTATGAAGATCCACGTCCAACACCGGAGAGCCTGACGACAAGCCAGTTGTGGCCATTTTAGGATGCTTACCCTGTTTGCAAATATTCTGTAGGGAAGGAGGAGATTGAGCCTACTTCTCTTAAATGTATGCCTAATAATTGCAACTAAAATACTTACACCAAAGTCCTACACAAAGCAGAAGACTTACAGATGGCATGAAAAAGCTAAAGCCTTAACCAGGTACTTCTTACTTAGATCTTCTTCCCAAGTTTCATGTTTCTGTTTTTTACTAATGTCCCCTTCTTTCAACAAGTGTTATCAGTTTTTATAATCTCAGTGTTTGTTCTGGAGCCTGATGTAATGTTCTTTTACTCTTGTTACTCCAGGTACACTGATTATAAGTTTCCAACCAAAAGCTTTCATCTCTAAAGATGATCACTTTGTTTTATAAAATAAGAAAGGAGAAAGCAGTTCCCCAGTCAGCCCTTCCTGTTGCCTCTAATTGTTTTACGCATCGTTGGGCCTTTTGCTCGCTTGGGTTTGTGAGGGAATGTGTGTCCAATCTAACCATGTCCTTGATAGTTGCCTTTAAAAGAAGCTCCTACTAGAAGTGAATGATGGCGACAGGGCTAGGTTTATTGTTTTGAACTGGAAGTTGAAGTACTATTATTTTCTTATTCAGGCAAAACTAAAAGACTGAAATTAATCTTGAATAGGGGCCGGCCCCATGGCCCGGTGGTTAAGTTTGGTGCTCTCTTCTTCTGTGGCCCAGATTCAGCTCCTGGGTGCAGACCTACACCACTTGTCAGCAGCCGTGCTGTGGTGGTGACCCACGTACAAAATAGAGGAAGATCAGCACAGATGTTAGCTCAGAGACAATCTTCCTCACCAAAAAGTAAATTAAAATTAAAAAATAAATGAATAATCTTGAATGCTGTTTTGTGCTGAAGTTAGAGTTTAAGATGTTATTCATATCACCGTAATGTGGTGGTGTTACTGAATGCCATTCCTTGAAGGGTTTTTTCCCTTCAAAGTAAAATTATAATAGGATTGTAGTTAAATTAAATTAAGCATCTTTATCTTTGATTATAAAGAGATTTAGCACAACTGTACATTATTTTTCCTCCTATATTGTGTTGGACTCCTAGTATTTGTGTATCAAGAAAGCATTTCCTTATATTTGAATGATAACATTTTTAAAACATACCAGCAGAGGACATAGGTTTTTTGCTTTTTGGTATTTTTTTTTTCATTTTTGATTTACTGAAGAAATAAAGGCATTTTAGTTTACAAATGGACTGTTTTCTTTTTTCCAGGAAAACTAAAATTCACAATTATGGGATAACCATGGTCTCTTCAAGAGGACAAAATAAAATATAGGCATTAGACATTAAAGTTATTCCAAAATTTTGTTTTAATTTGCGGATTAACTAAAACAGTGAGCATGCTCTCTGGAGGAGAGCATAACAGCAGTGGCAGGACTAGATGGAGGTCTGAAGCAGTGCAGCCCTTCTCTGCTTTCCTTCCTAACTTCAAGCCTCTTTACCCAGATGCATAGTGTTTATAATGGGCCACATTATTGTTTAAAACCTCACTTTTGAGAACTATAACGCTTTACAGGATAAAAATTAAATTTACCGAAAGAATCATGTAAAAAAATTTGAGAAAGGCAAGAGATAGTTTTAATGGAGAGAATATAAAAGAGACTTTTAAATATGTTCTAGTAGAAAAAACTGTGGACTGCAATCAGGAGACCTGAGTCCTCATGCTGATTTGTCCCCACGAAGCTGTTTTCCTCATCAGCAGAGGCTGATGTACCAGGAAGCTGATGATGCTTAAGCCTCAAGGCCCTGCCAAGGCCTGAGGAGGGTCCCTAGCACTATGCTTGCATGGTTTTATGCTTTCGTTGCACTAAGGTACAGGGACAGAGGTCTTACTACAATATAAACGTGTCCCAGGGTGCCTGGCACTGGAAGTTAAGTGAGTATCAGAGAAGAAACAAGGTTTGAAATGTATGGAGCCAGGGGCTGGCCCATGGCCAACTGGTTAAGTTGGCATGCTCCGCTTCAGTGGCCCGGGATTTCGCCAGTTCAGATCCTGGGTGCAGACATGGGACCGCTCATCAGGTCACGCTCAGGCAGCGTCCCACATAGCACAACCAGAGGCACTCACAACTAGAATATACAACCATGTACTGGGGGGCTTTGGGGAGAAGAAGAAGAAAAAAAAGAAGATTGGCAACAGTTGTTAGCTCAGGTGCCAATCTTAAAAAAAAAAAAAAAATGTATGGAGCCAGAGAATAGTCTGTGGAAAATGTCAAATAATCAGATATGCAAAATTATTAGCAGAGGATTCTGTTTTCATCAATAGCTATCAAAATAAAGATTCTCTCCACAAACTTGATAGAGTTGAAAATGCACCATGTACAAAATGCTCCATACTTGTTTGTTTATGGGAATCATACAAAATAGAATTTATCAGAATCCCTTTTTTTGTAGGGCAAGAACTTACAGCAGTGCTAGAGCTCGTGTATCTGTGTGTGAAGACAAATTTGTTTATTTTGCATCCTATCATTTGAAAAAACAAATTTTGATCAACCATGATAGAGGAAAGACTGAATTGTCTTTCAATTCTCTCTGCACAAAAAAATATATTACAAAATCATTATACAATGAAGTGAAAAAGAATTGCAGCCTCCCCCCAACAAAAGTACAAAAAATAATATAGAGATATGTCAAGCAGTTAATAAAAATAGAACGTTATGTTTCTGGATTTTTTAATATTTGTGCTATTTGCCAAGTTATAAAATTTGTAATTTGTGATTTCTGTTATCATTCTAAACAAATATTCACACATGTAGTACCTACTTTTGTATTCATTTTCTTAGTGGGACCTCCAAATTGTGTAAGCTTTAGGCCCCACAAAACCTAGCTCTGCCCGTCTTCATTGAACAGTGGAGGGATTAAGTTATACCCAGGAATTAAAATGGGATGGGAAGTCATGAAAATGATTTAATTCCTGAAATCATCATTAATACAGACAGTCCTATCATGTTTGGGTGAAATATCTGTAAAACCAGCAAACTTTTCTCTTAATTTTGCCTTTCTGCTGTGGTAACTCCACGGGGTTGTTATGCTGACAGTGTCTTTTCTATGCCTCACCAAAGACCTTCTCCAAAGAGGGGGACAATGAGGGAGAAAACCCTGTCCTTCCACATGTGAAAGTCATTTTAGCCCTCCAAACTAGCTGTTTTACTCCTTTAAGCTTTAGTTTCTTCATCTGAAAAGTAATACTTGAAACTTCTCCCTGAGATCTAAAATATCTGAGTAGAATTTCTAATGTTCCTGGGTGCAAATGCCTGGCTTTAAAGTAAAGAGATAAAACTCAAGTTGATAATATTTCCTTGTTAGCACAGATAAAGTTTGATGGTGACATTGATTAAAATACAAAATTAAACTACTATATTTCCCAACTAATGGGGCACAATATTCCTGTATAAACAAAGAAAGCTCTGGACAGTTCTGTTGTCCTGGGCTTTTCTCGTTTTTCTTTTTTGGCAATTGCTAACCAGGAAAGTGGAAACCAACATAGGGAGGGGAGAGAGACTGTCTGGAACGTGGGTGTAAAATGCGTTTGGGGTTGTGGAGATACATGGACGGGGAGCCACTTATACTCTCAACCCCTCTGAATCCCAGAATGTTTACATTTATGCCATGAACTGGGCAACTGGCGTATTCCATAAATTGAGGATTTTAGATTTTCATTCTCATTTTCTAAATTGAGAGTGCTATAAATACATTATGGAGGTGGTCATTTTAAAAAGCCATCCCATAGGGGTCGGCTCCGTGGCCGAGTGGTTAAGTTCGCCCACTCCGCTGTGGCGGCCCAGGGTTCAGATCCTGGGTGCTGACATGGCACCACTTGTCAGGCCACGTTGAGGCGGCGTCCCACATCCCACAACTAGAAGGACCTGCAACTAAGATATACAACTATGTACATGGGGGGTTTGGGGAGATAAAGCAGAAAAAAAAAAAAAAAAGATTGGCAACAGTTGTTAGCCCAGGTGCCAATAAAAAAAAAAAAGCCATCCCATAGATTAGATTTTAAAATGCTTTGTAGGAAATTAGCAGAGCACTATTCTTGTCACTGATAAGATTTGTTGATATCATCATCTCCATTTTATAACTGAAGAAACAAATTCATAATGGTTATGAGTTCAGGCTGCGTGAGGCATCAGAACTAGCAATATGGGAAATGAAAACCCAGAGCACCTTTACTACTATCTGGCGCTCCTCTCTCTTCTTAAACGGAATTCACAAGTTTCTAATAGATGGAGAGAGTGAAACCTGTAAGAGGAGGAGGGTGGACCAGGTGGAGTCTCTTACACTTACTCTCTCTCTCTCTCCTCTCTCTCTCTTTCTCTGGTTTTGTGATCTGGGCTTTGAAGGCAGCAGTTCCTGGATCACAATGGCTCCTACAACAGTCCAGCCCCACTGGGCTTTGAGGGGACTAGCGTTTTTAGGGTCCTATTTATTGGCCAGTGCTGACTGAACATTAGAGTCATCTGGGAAACTTAAAAAAAAAAAATCCTCCCCAACAGGCCATACCTGAAACCAATTAAACCAGAATGTCTGCAGCAGGACCCAGGTGTCAGTATATTTGAGAGCTCTCAGGTGATTTCAATGTGCAGCCAAAGTTGAGAACAACTTGCTCTAGGTCAGTGCTTCTCAAACTTTAAATATTATTCATCTAGGGAGCTTGTTAAATGCAGACTCTTATTTAGTAGGTCTTTGGATGGGGCTCAAGATTCTGTATTTCTAGCAAGCTCTCAGATGATGTCCTTGATGGTCATCCGACGATTGCACTTCGAGTAGCAAGAATCTAGACTACAGCAATGATTCCCAAGTCATCAAACCACCAGGGAAACTTGGAATAAACAGAGATACCAGTGCCCCACTCCAACCTGTTAAAACCAACTTACTCTGTTGGGTTTAATTTTTGGGTTTTATGGACCCATTGAGATGAACAAGAATCACCACCAACAAATTCCAAGTAGTCCAAGAAGCCTGAGGATGGATGATATATGTGGCCCGGCTGCTTCTTAAGATGTTTCAAGCCTGTTTACCCTGCACAGCCACAACATCTAAGAAAGAGCACATACTTCTCCGTAGCTGAGTATGATCTGCAACCCGGCCCACCTTCTGAACTTGGGAAACCTGAGTTATGTGACTTTGGCCATTACTCTTGACCTTTCTATTCTTCAGTTTCCTTCTCTTTCTACCTGCCCCACCCCCACCCCAGCCCTTTGCCTCTCATGAAGGTACTGTGAGGATTAATGGCACAGGGCAAGGAGAAGGGGTGAGGGTAGAGGGGAGAAGGAGAAGGAGAATTGAAGGACAAATTGTATGGTGAACTCTGTGCTAGTGCCAAGAACGAGAGCACCAAAGGGCCAGGAACTCGACTGCTTTCCAGGGAGGCACAGTAGGAACAATTCGCCTGGGACAGAGCAGAGGAGCTCCTTGTCTTTGAGCTCTGACACCTCCCCTCACACTCAGTGCCCCTCATGCTCAGGCACTCCTCCCCCATGATTCCCCAAGGACCAAAGTGACCTTTGTCACAGTCCTTCCAGGCTCCCTTTCATCTGATTTACTCTGTGGAGGTGAATGCCTCCCAGCCTGCCCCAGCCATTTGCATTTGATGTATGTACATTAATAGCACAAAATCGAACTACACAATGGAGCAGAAGGACCTCTGTAAGGTGTTCATTCTTCCATCTTCCTGTAAAGTCAGCCCCAGAGATACAAGAAGAAAATAGCCAGAAAGTGATGTGTCATGGAGACAAATCTCAAGTACAAGTGGAACACCCAAGCACTGAAGGCACGCTGGGTAAAAATAGCTCCTTCCATTTGCCTAGCTCTTTGAAGTTTAAAAAAGCAAGTTTATATCAAAGTAGAGGAGAGGAAATCCTCTAAGGGAAGTTTAGCGGATTAAATAGTATCCTTCCGAATTCATGTCTGCTTGAAACCTCAGAATGTGACCTTATTTAGAAATAGTGTCTTTGCAGACATAATTAGCTCAGGATGGAGATGAGATCATACTAGATTAGGGTGGCCCCTAAATCCAATGGCCCGTGTCCTTATAAGAAGAGGAGAGGACACACAGAGACTCAGAGGAGAAGGCAACGTGAAGATAGAAACAAGATTGGAGTGACTCATCTACAAGCCAAGTCATCTACAAGCCAAGGAATGCCAAAGGTTGCTGTCAATCACCAGAGCTGGGAGGAGGCAAGGAAGTATTCTCCCCTAGAGATTTCAGAAGGAGCACAGCCCTGCCAACACCTTGATTTTGAACTTCTGGGCTCCAGAAAGTTCTGATACTTTGTAACAGCAGCCACAGAAACTAATACAGGAAGGAAAGATGTCAAATATGGAACAACCAAGCTGGAAGACTGCAAATGTCACCTTCTTGACAAGGCCTTTCCAAGTCACTGTTCTAGTTAGTTATTGCTGTGCAAAAGACCAACCCAAGGGGCTGGCCCAGTGGCACAGCGGTTAAGTTCGCACATTCTGCTTCAGCAGCCTGGGTTCGCCGGTTTGGATCCCAGGTATGGATCTATGCACCTCTTGGCACGCCATGCTGTGGCAGGCATCCCACATTAAAGTGGAGGAAGATGGGTACCGATGTTAGCTTAGGGCCAGTCTTCCTCAGCAAAAAAGAGGAGGATTGGCAGCAGATATTTCTTATCTCCCATACTTCTGTGGGTTGACTGGACTCGGTTGGGTAGTTCTCACCTGGGGTCTTTCCTGTGGCTGCTGTCAGATATCGATTGGGGCTGTAGTCATCTGAAGGCACGAGTGCTCCCTAATAGGCCTGGCAGATGTGGCTGGCTGTCAGCTGGGAGTTCATCTGGGGCTGACAACCAACATGCACCGTCTCCATGAGACTTGAGCTTTTCACAGTCTGGTGGCTGAGTTCCGAGAGAGAGAGAGAGAGAGAGAGAGAGAGAGAGAGAGATAGAGTTGCCAGAGCAAGCATTCCAGGGAGAAGCTACCAGCCTGGTCATGACTGTTACCGAACCTGAAGTGAGTTCGCTCACCTGTTGCGCAGCTAGCCAATCTCTGACACCGGGGGTGGTGGAAGAAAGTAGGAACTTTATTTTTGCACAGCGCTGAGCAAGGAGAGAGGGCAGCTAACGCTGAAATCCCAAACTCCCCAAAAAGCTAAAAGGAAGGGTTTTTATTTGGGCTTTTAGGTAGGGGAGGGGGAGCATACAGCCTTGCTGGTCGGAGCTTTCCCACCAGCCTATCTTTGGCCTTGAGACACTAGCAGAGAGGAGGGAGCTCATGACCTTGCTGGTCAGCAGCTTTCCCACTAGCCCGTATCTCTTTGCGGGAGGAGATAGTCCAGGTGCTTGTCCTTGATGGTGTCTGTCTCCATGGAGGATAGTGGATTCAGGAGCCAGGAAGCCAGAGAGTAAGCAGGGAATGAGTGTTTTGGTTTTAACCCATATATGCTGGGTTTAATGTGGGGAAACTGATACCAGGGTCGATATCATGACCTCCCTTTGGAAGTTTGAGGATGTCACTTTTGCTTTGTCCTGTTGCCTACTTCCAAGGGGAGGGAAATTAGACTCCATTTCTTGATGGGTTGTGACAAGGTCACATTGTAAAAGAGCGTGCAGGATGGGTGATGGGGTTGTGAGCACCTTTGGACAATACAATCTGTCATAGAGCCCTAGCAAAAAATTTCCACTCTCCGCCCTGCTGCTTCCGCTGCCCTTTTCCTGCTTTATTTTTTAAATCTCTGAGAGTACATAGCAAATAGTAAGCACTCAAGATGCCTACGACTACTCAAATATGTTTACGTTGAATGAATCATCAACGAATTAATAGCATCTCAGGTGCTGTAACAGGCGCAGGGACAGTGCACCCAGCAGAGTGCTTTGCCCCATTAGGGTAAATGTGCTATGGGTTAACAAACTTAAAAATGCATAGGAAATAAAAGCCACCCCACTGTCTAGGGAATCACTGTTGACAGCTTAGAATATAACTTTACCACAAGCCACCATTTCAGACATTATACAGCCCTAAACCAGTGTTCATTTGAAGAACTGGGTCTTTTTTACTTTAGCTGAGAGCCAATGACTGATCTGTCATACGGTGGCAGCACCACTGGGAAAAATGGCCTGAACCCTGCCAAGGCCACAAAGCAGGGTGTTTGAGGACCAGGGTCTATGGCATCAAAAGAAGCCCGTGGTCAGGTTGAGGTACCCCCCTCAGCCCAATTCTCTTAGCCCCAACGGACTTGGGATGAGTTTCAGGACGTAAAGCACCTCTCTGCCCCTTCTATTTCCTCGCCCTCCTCTTAATGGACCTTGGTCATGGCCTTTGGAAGACCTACAGCCAGCCAGGTGTTCCCGTTGGACTCTGCTTTTGTATGTTTAAGTAGAAAAGCTTTTCCCATTCTGTGCTCAAATACATATTACCTTTATTCATAACTTACTTTATGGTTTAATTTGTAATGTTTAGATCAGTAATCCATTTGGACTTATTTTGATACATACTGAAAGATAACAAAAAATTTTTCCCAAATGTTTACCCAATTGTCCTGACACTATTTATTTAATAATCTATCCTTTCCCCATTGATTTAAGATGTCTTCTTAATCTTATACTAAATTTTATGTATGTTTGGATCTGTTTGGAGGTTTTGAAGCAAGGAATGACGTCTATGTTTTAGAAAGATTACTGATTGTAAGAGATAGAAACAGAATACTTGCTGCCAGAGCCACATCAGACGTCGATCTGAGGAACACAAGGTGTGGGCTGGTGTGAGGATTTTCTCTCGGGGTGGGCAGTGGTGCTGGAGTGGAGGAGCAGTCTCCACTCATGGAGAAAGCTCATGGAGAAAAGCTCAAAGTGGTCTGTGGACTTCTGGGGTCTGAAACCCTTCCAGGGGGTCTGAGAGATCAAAGTTATTTTCATAACAATACTAAGATGCTATTTTCCTTTTTCACCGTGTTAATATGTGCACTGATGGTATGAAAGCAATGGTGAGTTTTTACTCACCAGCAATTTTCTGCTGATACCCTAGCATGAATCAAGGCAGGGACATCAGACTGTACTAACAACCGTCATTTTACTCTTCCCTGCCACGCACGTGCGGTAAAACGAAACAAAGAAACAAAGAAACAGAAAAGGAAACAAAAGCAGTTTCAAGAAGAATGCTCTTGAGGAGGCAGTAAAAAATACTAATCTTATTAAATCTCGATCCTTGTATATACATCTTTTTAACATTCTGTGTGACAAAACAGAAAATGCACATAAAGCACTCTTGTGTGCCGAAGTACAGTTTTCTCAAAGAAAAGCACCATGTTTGAGCTGCAAGCTCAGATAGCTGCTTTTTTTCACGGAACACCATTTTTACTTGGAGGAGGGACTGACAAATGCGAGGATCCAGACTTGAGTATTTGGCACATGTTTTCTCTAAAATGAATGAAGTGAGCTTGTCACTCCAAGGAAGTCATCTGACTGTATTTGTTGTCCATGATAAAATTCGATCTCTCAAGGAAAAATCCAAATTTTGGAAAACTTGTATCCACTAGTCATTTTCCTTCTTTTTCTTACATCATGAGTTTAATAGTTTCCCCAAACTTAACGACTTTTCTGATGAGATTAGTAGTGATATTAATGAATAGGAATTCTTTATATCGTATCGTTAAACGAGTTAACTTTTGGAAAATCTGCATAATTCACAGAGCAATATTTTTCAGATAACCAATGCATGATGTTACAAAATCATTCATGGGTGAAAGAGTCATTTAAAGTGCAGGATAAACTAATGGATTTTAGTGTAATGGAGCATGAAAATCATTGATATGATTTCAGATTCCACACTGCAACTCTTTTTTGGTCTCTGAATTGTAGACAATTTATGTTTTTTTTTTTTATTTTTTGCATTGTTTTTTTTTTTAATTTAATAGACAGTTTATTTTTTTAAATTGTGGTAAGATATACGTAACAGGAAATTTACCATTTTGGTCATTTTCAAGTGTACAGTTGAGTGACTAAGTCTATTCACATTGTTGTGCAACCATCACCGCTATCCATCTCCAGAACTTTGTCATCGTCTCAGGCTGAAACTCTGTGTCCATTAAACAAAACTCCCCATTCCCCTCTCCCCCAAGGATCTGAAAAATCTTTTAAAACACTTTTCTCTTTTCTAACTACACATCTGTGTGAGGCTGGATTTTCTTCAGATACTTCAGTTAAGACAACTTATCACAATAGATGGAATGCAGAAGCTGATGTAAGAAGTCATACATATTAGTTTCCTATTACTGTGTAACGAATCCTCGCAACCATAGCAGCTTAAAACAATAGCCATTTATCATCACTTTCCACCGGTCAGGAGTCTGGGTCCAGAGGGCCTTTCCAGGGTCTTTGCTCAGGTCTCACAAGGCTAAAGTCAAGATATCAGCCAGGGGAGCAATTTCATCTGAGGCTCAGGGGTCCTCATCCAAGCACACTGGTTGGATGGTCACTGGCAGAATTCAGTGCCTTGGAGTTGTAGCATCAAAGTCCCTACTTTCTGGCTACCTGTTGGCCAGGACTGCTTTCAGCGACCAGAAGCCAGCCACCAGTCCTCGCCACATGACAACGTGGGTCCTTGGCTGTCACAACATTGCGGCCTACTTCTCCAAAGCCAGCAGGAAAATCTCACTCCAGTCTGCTATGATGGAGTCCTGTATAACGTAATGCAATCGCGGGAGTGACTATATAGTCAGCTTCGCCGGATTCTTTTAGCTAGAAGCAAGTCACGTGTTCTCCTTCCCTCCCTCAACTCCTTAGAGGTCCCCTTAGGGCGTGTCCATCACTCCAGTCATTAAAGAGATGTGCCAAAATGTAAAACAATGCCACTTTTCTCACTATGTAAAAATATATATAATTTAACACGTGTTATTCATGCTAATATGTAATGGGTTTCTGCACACATAGTAGGTGTCCCACCACAATTTTAAATGAATTAGTAAAGAATTATATTTTTCAACTTTAGTTTCTAATATAGTAAATATTGATAGATACAGCCCATATAAACAACAGCTCTTGGGGCTCTTTAATAAGTTTTAAGAGTGTAAAGTGTCCTAAGACCAAAAATATGAGAACAGTTAATGTAATAAATCCTAGTGGAAAACCATTTATAAACACCAAACAGCTGGGATTTTCCAAATGCTTTCTGTGACTCACAGAAATACATTTTACATTGTGATCCAGTGTACACACACATATATATATATATATTTATGGATATATAACCAAGGCAAAAGTTCCACAAATAATACTTATTCTTATGTGTAGTACATACTAGTTTCTACTCTATTGGATTTCTTTTAAAAATTCCTAGTCGCAGTCCAGTACATTGATTTCATAAACCACTCAACCACAGGTCAGGACCTGAAGTCTAAAAATTCTGGGGCTGGCCCCGTGGCCGAGTGGTTAAGTTCGCGCGCTCCGCTGCAGGCGGCCCAGTGTTTCGTTAGTTCGAATCCTGGGCGCGGACATGGCACTGCTCATCAGACCACGCTGAGGCAGCGTCCCACATGCCACAACTAGAAGAACCGACAACGAAGAATACACAACTATGTACCGGGGGGCTTTGGGGAGAAAAAGGAAAAAATAAAATCTTTAAAAAAAAAAAAAAAAGAAAATCCTGGGTGATCATTAGAACCACTTGAAAAGCTTTTAAAAATACAGATTTCCAGGGCTAAGTACTACTTACCCCTCAGTGAACAGGAAAGAGGAAGGAAGGATGAATTTATGGTTCTCCTTCCTTGGGGTGCTGCTATACGGACAGGCTGGGGTTGATATTCTTCTGGGGATTAACTGATTCTGGCCATCAAAGGAGTGAGTCATGAGAGGTACAAATTCTGGGTTCTTCAGCAATAAGTTATCCTAAGCGGAAATGTCTCCAGGCCCAGAGAAGGTGTTATGAAACGCCTGGCACGGTGCTCCTGGCCACTGTGAGTTTGCTGAGCTGTTCTAGTGGATAGGATGGTGCTGGGAAAGAAGCAGTTTTCCAGGAATCAAAAGAACTAGGTTCAGGTCACTGCCGGAGAGGCGGGGAGGACTCTGCAGCTGCGGAGGAGGGGTCTAGTATACTAGTGACTCTCTTTACGACCTTGGGCAAATCACAAACTGTCTAAACCTCTGCCTCCTTACCTGTCAAGTGGGGATAAAAATACCTGGCTCTCCGTGTTGTTTGTGAGGATAGAAGGAGGTAATGCGTGCCCCGTGCTCAGTATGTGTCTGCACACGTAGTAGGTGTCCCATGATGGTAGGTCGTTTCTTGCTGCTCTGGCCAGTGATTTGCTGTTAGAAGTTGGGCAAGTCACTTGGCTCCCAGGCACACTGGAAATGATGCCACTGCCTAGCCTACCTCCCAGGGTTGGCTCGTCGGTTCACCCCCACAACAGCAGCATGTAAATATTATTACTCACATGAGAAAACTGAGACTCCGCAAGGTTAAATATCTGGGCCGAGGTCACACAGCCCATAGATGACATAGGGGTCCCACTTCTGCAGCTGGGAGAGTATGCAATGCTGCAGCAGCTGCTGCCCAGGCCTCTTGGCTTGCTGGGTAAACTTGCTGAGGGGGCCCCTGGCTGCCTCCGCCTGGGGAGGAACGTTGCACTGTTCATCCCACAGCCAGCAGGATGGACTCTCTGGCTGAGCCTCCTATGACCACCAAGGGGGTCTTCAACCCGCCTTCTGCCAATGAGAAGGAGCTCGGTTCCCCAGACTGGCTTGTGTCTGAAGACATCTTGAAGCCTTGTGGATCAGAGTGTGTACCAGTGACGGCACCCCCACCCTCCCACTCACCTTTGCCAGCTGCCTCATGGTCTTACCACTAGTCCCAAGAAGGGAAGAAAGGGTCAGTAGAGCCCCTCCCCAGAAAGCCACTTTTACCTACTGGATTCCAACTCTCTCCCTTTCTTTTTTTTCTTTTTTTCTTTTTTTTTGAGGAAGATTAGCCCTGAGCTAAGATCTGATGCCAATCTCCTTCTTCTTTGCTGAGGAACACTGGCCCTGAGCTAACATCCATGCCCATCTTCCTCTACTTTATACGTGGGATGCCTACCACAACATGGCTTTTGCCAAGCGGTGCCATGTCCGCACCCGGGATCCGAACTGGCGAACCCCCAGCCGCCGAGAAGGGGAATGTGCACACTTAACCGCTGCGCCACGGGGCCGGCCCCTCTCTCTCTCTTTCCCTCTCTCTCACACACACACATACACACACACACAGCCTCATGAATAGTTTCTACAATAAACACCAGATAATTGTCATCCTACACAATTGTATTCTTCCAGGTTTACAAGAAACAGCTCAGATTCCATCATCTTCTCCATCTTTCCAGTTGCTATAAAATGGTATTTGCAGCGTTCTTTATAAGATACGTTTCCTCTCATCTCCAAGCATCTCCTGAATGCTGCTAAGCAGAGATGGGAAACATCTACATGATAAACCACCTTGCAACCATCTGTCTCTAACATGAGACAACATTAGGCCAACGCAATAACTCCACGGTGCCTTTGCCTCCTGTTGAGATGAAGTCCTACAGGCATGCATTACATCAGACAGTTTCAAATGCGACAGCAGAGAATTCCCGAGTCCCCCAGAAAGAGGAAGCCAGAACAGTGGTTCTCAGGCTTGGCTGCACAATGGAATCCCCTGGAGACTTTTAGAAAAACTGATGCCTAGGTCCCATGCTGCATTTCTGATTTATTGAGCCTGGAGTGCAGCTGGGCGCCAGAATATTTAAAAGCTTCCCCGATGATCCAGTGTGCAGCCAAGCTTGAGAACCACAGATCTAAAAGATCAGGCTCAAGAGCAATGATTAAAGGTCTGGGTCTGGATATTCCAGACGAGGAAGGTGACGAATGCTCTTCTGTGTGTTCCATCGACTTTCCATTATCTGTACTAATTGAACGGAAGACTGTCACAGACAACGGTCAGATCTTAAATTTGAAAGTTCCTTTATGGTTTGCAAAGCATTTGATCTTATTTTTACCTCGCCACAAGCCTGGGAGGCAGGCAGCACAGCTATGCTTATTTGATAGAGGAGGAAAAGGAGCTCAGAGAGCTGAATGATTTGCAAAGATATAAGTGGGAGAACCATTTTGTGAGAATCATATCCCAGAATTTTCAGCAGCCCAAAAGCCCAAACAATTTTATCTGCACTGCTAAACTCTTTTCTCCCCACTGAAGCAGAGCAAAATCTGTTCATGGGTAAAGGATAGGAAACCCTTTAAGAGAAGGTGGAGTGGCAGAGAGAAAACCAACCAAAATGAAAAGTTCTTCAGATAGCAGATAATGGTGAGCCAGCTTCCTACTAGGGAGAACGAGCAGCTGTTTTATATTTTTGTATGTGTGTCTACACCTGAGCAGGAGGTTGATATGGCAACAGAGGGTTAGACAGACGAGGGAACTTTCTAGCTTTCTTATCCATGAGACTGTCAGCTGGAGCCTTATATGTGGCCTGTGAAGTAAAGTAAAGTGGCGTTGGGGGGAGCCTCTGTGAATTACCTTGATATGAGATTGAAGGTAATATTAAGTTCTTTGAAAGAACTAAGATGATAGTACGATAGTCGGTAATAAGGAAAACCATTTTAATATTAAGCTATACAGATTTTCAAAGAGTAAATCTTTTGGACCTGTGAATATTTTAGGTTGCTCTCTTATTCAGAGCTACAGTAAATAGGAAGCTGATATTTTGTGGGGCCAACTTATGTATTTTCCCATCCACTGTCTTTTAGCATCTGCACCCTTGCCCTTCACTTCCTGTGGTCCTAATGGGGCTGCAATCTGGTGCCCCGGGCCCTCAGATGGGCTCACGATCCCCCAGCAATAACTGGTCCAGGGGTGGCACGCATTTCAAGCAGGGCCACTCATGGTGTATGTTGGTTACAGATCTGTAACCCCAGCATCTGCAAAGGTCACCCCCCAAATCTCTGTGGTTTAACAAATAGATGTGTATTTGTTATCCACATAAGTCCAAGGTGCCCTTCCATATGGCCATTCAGGGGCCCAGGCTCCTTCCATCTTGTGGCTCCACTCTCTTTTTGGACTTCAGAGTCTTCTCTATGAAGCCAGCAAACGGAGCAAGAGGAGAGAGAGTCACTTTTGGGAGGTTTGTATGGGCCAAGCCCGAAGGGGAGCCTTTCACATCTGCTCAGATTCCGTCGGCCAAACTCACTCACGTGGCCGCTCCCGAGGCAGGGAGGCTGAAATGCCAGCTGATGCAGAAGGAAGAAGCAGGTTTGGTGACCAACTAGCCAGGCTCTGCCCCAAGGCCTTTCTCTGGAATTGGTATATGGGTGTTGGGAGTGCTAAACAGGGGTCCTGTCAGCCTGGGGCACCAGCAGCCATCTTTCCTGGCTGCAAAGGGGGACTGTGACCACCCTAGAAGAAAAGTAAACCACCACACAGAGGGAGGCAGAGCTAGGAAATGGAGAGAGAAGGAGAGAGAGAGGAAAAAGAGGAACAGGAGGAGGAGGAAAGGAGAAAAAGGAGGGGGAGGAGGCGGAGGGGGAGGAGAAAGAGCATATTCCACTGGATGAAGTCCTTGGTCAGCAATGACCCTGGACTTGCCAGTTATGGGTGCCATCAGAGCCAGCTACGTAATTTGCAGCTACAAAAGTGCAAAATTAAATTTGGAGCCCCTTGTTAAAAAGTTATTAAAAATTTCAAGATGGTAACAGCAAAGCAAGTCTGGGGCCTTTCTGAGCTTGGGGCCCTGTGTGACTGCACAGGTCACACACCTGTCGATGCAAATAATCCACAATCAATCTATAAATCAGAATTTGGGTGAGTTTATTATGAGCAAGTTCTGAGGAGTATAGCCTGGGGGGGCTTCCTTCCTGGGGGAAGGAAGCACACCCAAGAAGTGGGGTGTACAGAGTGGTTATATACTGTCTTGGAACAAAGAGCGTATGTCACATATGATAAGAATGTCTCTTTTACTACTGTCACAAGATCCTTAGCTGACCCAGCAGGTCGGTTGTCAAGAGGTGAGAACAGCACGTCAGTAATTAATCCTAGGTTTCTAGGAAGAGATGCTTATCCTTCAGGAAATTCCAACATGGGGGGAAGCCACATCCTTATCTTTAAGGGCATCATTCTTGGCTTTGGGACATTGTAAATGTTTAAAGCAGATGTACAGTGCATGCTCAACAGGCCCCACCAGGCCCTTTTGGAAAAACAAGTTCAGGCCAAATTAGTTTTAAACCAAATGGCTTCCTCATATAATCCAATATATCCTATTGCTTGTCATTTATTTATCACACTTATGAAGCTGGTCTTGGGGGTCACAAATGCCCTTTGGTGCTTCTGCCAGTTCAATCTGAGTTTCTCTCACCAGCAACTAAAAACTCCTGATTCATACAACAGCATTGCCCTGGACTCTGTGCCAAAGAGATTATAAACCCTCCGATTTTGGAAATTATAATAAATCTGCAGTGTGCTTATGACTCCTGGCATGGAGCTCTGTATACAGTGGATGTCAATAAGTGTTGATTAAGTCGGTCTTGCCTGGAGGCAGGAGTCAGGGCCAGGCTGAGCTCTGGAGGTTTGTCCTGGTTCTAGGATTCTATGAATTTGCTGCAAGATGTACATGTCTTTTGGCAAAAGATATGTCCCCCTAGAATGTGTGTATACTTTAGTGTTTTGTAAACTAAATCCTATTTTCAGTGCTTACCCATTGAAGAACTTTGTGGGGAATCATTTTGCCAGGTCAAGAAAAGTTCCTTTCAAAAGTACACATTCTCCAAAATCCGTTTGCTTAAAGTGAGGGACATGCAAGCTGTCACCTAACCCCCTGTTCTCAGTCCCCCCAATAAACACCTGCTCTAACAGCAGTAGCCAAGGGTCCAGCCCTGCCCCAGGACCTCTGCACACCGCCCAGCCCTCGCCTCCAGACAAAATCAAGGTTTCACCAAAGAGGGTGACTCACACATCCACCCCATTTCTGGACCCTGATGGAGTCATTGGGTGAGGTGGCCCTCTGGGGCTTCCCTTAGGGAAATGTTCCCCGTCATTGGGTTCTGAGGCCCAGGAAGAGTGAATTTAAGCATTTATGACTATCTGCCCTGACTGGAGTTGGCCTAGGCCCGAGCACAGGGAAAGGACAGTATTCCCTGGAGTCATTCCACCTCTCTCTCCACAGAGAAGCTGTTTCTAGGGAGGTCAAAATGCTAAGCAGAAGTGTTTCTCTCAAGGCTCACATTGAACAAAGAAAGGCACCAGCAAAATAAGGGATTCTAGCAATCTGGATTCATTTGGAGACCACACACACCAGGGTCATTTTTACCAAAAGTGCCCTTGGGAAATCCCACCGCCTCCAGGAAGCCTTCCAGAGTAATTCAGAGAAGAGCCAAAAGCTCAGTGTTGTCTTATCCGGCTGGATCATTTACAGGTGACCACACCCCTGCCCCATCTCCTCTGTGATTACTACACATACAGGTGCTCAGCAAATATTTGATGAATGAACGAACGAACGAATGAATGAATTCTTAAGGAGTGTATTGACCATTCACCATGTGCCAGGCACATCTTGGGAGATACAAACTGAAACCAGACATGGACCCTGGTCTCACAGAGCTTACAATCTGATGAGTGATATAGATACATCAGGAATGTCTCGATGTTCAATCACAGCTGCACCCTGCCCAGCTGGGGTAAGCGCCAAGTTGATGTCCACAGGCACCCATCCCTTAAGCACAATGTAAAGTACCTATCGTGTGCCCAGAAGGAAGAGATGCAGAGATGAAAGACGTGCTTAAGCTCTTAAGGATTTCACAAACTACTAGAGGCAGTGAACAGTGGGGAGGGGGCGGGAATGAACAGATAACCACGTATATTTACATCACTGTGTGGTAAGCACAGGATGCGGATTTTTCGGGCTCTTCTGAGGGCGCATAAGGATCTACAATGCCGAGATGCAGTGTAGCAGGCGGAAGGAGCCCAGGCTTCCGAGGCAGGCCATTGCCTGTAACCTGAGACAAGACAATGCACCTCCCGTCAGGGTCAAGATCAAATGAAACAAGGTGGGTGAAAGCACTTTGTAAATTGTAAAGTACCATTCAAACAAATGTTAAGGAGTCAAATTGTAAAGTACCATTAATACAGGAATTTTCTTGATGAGAAAGCCATTTCTGTCCACGGCAACATAGTTGGACTGGCTTATTTGGATGAAAGATGTATTTCTCCCGTCCCTTTTGCTCTTTGGAGCAGCTTCTCTGCCTCATGGCTTGATTTCTTTTCTACTACGGAGAGGCTGACCTCACTGTATGCCCTCTGTCCTGAGTTCCGGGGCCTAGACGTTTAGAGAGAGCCTAGCAGAGGCCCCAGCCTGCAGCAGGGGCCAGAAGCGGCTTCTAAGCTGTTAGCCTCAGCACTCAGCTGACACGGAGAGGAACGGCTTGTTCCTGGAATGGAATTCTCCCCGCAGCAGATCCCAGCTGGGAGGGGAAACCGGGCTGGAGAACTTCAAAGCCGGACTGCGGAGCTGCGGGAATGTTGCATCTGTTCCAGCAAAGGAACTGTAACTGGAATCAAACCAAAAACAATCAAATGTGCTAGAAAACACTCCAGCCTCCATTGTCTCGTGAATTCCCTTCTCAGTAACGTAAAAACTCTTGAAGATCTTTAGAAACCTCAAAAAATCATTGTGCTGCTTTTGACTTGAATATGATAAAGTCATGATTTTTGGTAAATGTTCTGATTTTTAGATTAGCACTACTAAATAAAATAATACTAATCTAATACAATATGTAACAATATAAAAACAAACAGATGCCCATTTCCCCATTTAACAAATGATGCCACGTGTTAAATTAACTTAACATAACTGTCTAAAAGTGTCTTGTCAATGAATACGTTTTGAGATAACATACTGTGTTTTGTTGGGGAGCCAAATGCATATGAAGACAGACTGAATTTCGCTACATGTTGAACGATGGCATCAAAAACAGACATAAACATTTTCATTACCTACTAACGGAATTCTGGAGATTCCCCCTGAGTTATTTTGACAAACTTTAATGTTTTGTTTCTAAACGGCAAGAAAAGAGGAGAAGGTTTTAGGTTGTTCTTTGCAAGCACATCTCAGAAAATAAAACACACAGACATGGACAGTATTTTCATCAAATGAAAAGTCAAATTAGATATATTGTCACTATTGATTTTTAACATTACTTTTCAAGGGATTAGAGAACCTTAGTGGCTGTGGAAGAATTTTAATCAAATAAACATAACAAGGATCTGAGTAAAGAGCATCTTTAGGCTAATTTGCAGAATTATTATCATTTATGTGCAGCCATAACTTACTGCATAGACACTAACCTTCCACAAGCACTCTAAGTTTAAACAAAACGTCAAAATCGACTATAGTGGAGCCATTTTAAAATGGAGTTGGAGCCACCTTTCCAGAGAAACCGCCTCGCTGTCTTGAAACTTGGACTGGCCCAAAGTGACAATTGTTTTACAAGCAAGTGTTTGAGAAGTCGGCAGGAGAACCAACATCCTGATCACAAAGACTGGGGATAGCGGACTTTCTGAAGAGAGAATCAATAGCCAATCAATGTTTAGCCAAGACTAGCTCTCTGCCTCCAACTCCAGTTAAAATTCTTTTGTAATACAATTTCCCTTCTTTGCCTTTAAAAGCCACTGACTTTTACCCCCTAGCAGGACACTATTTGGGTTTCTACCTGACTCTGGGCTCCTTGAATTGCAATTCTTTGACCAGATAAATGCTTCGCCTCTTAAACTGGTTTCTCTTTTTGTAGGCTGACAAATACTTCATTGTGGAATTAAATAAACACACTATGACCCAGTACCAAAAAAAATTACAACTTTCTTGTCAATGTGTGGGGCTTGATTCAATCCTCAAAGAAATAAACTGCAAAAATCATTTGTTGGAAATAGGGAAATTTAAATGTGGACTGGGTATTAGCTGATATTAAGAAATTACTGCTAAGAGGGCTGGCCGTGTGGCCCAGTGGTTAAGTTCACACACTCTGCTTTGGCGACCTGGGGTTCGCTGGTTTGGATCCTGACTGTGGACCTACACACTACTCATCAAGCCATGCTGTGGCAGCATCCCACATAGAAGAGCTAGTCCGACCTGCTACTAGGATATGCAACTATGTGCTGGGGCTTTGGGGAGAAAAAAAACTGGGAAGATTGGCAACAGATGTTGGCTCGAGGACAATCTTTCTCACCAAAAAGCATTAAAAAAAATTGGTGATATTTTATCTTCCTCAAGTATTAAAAAAAAAAATTACTGCTATTTTGTTGGGAGTGATATTACTGTACTGTAGTTACATAGGAAAATTTCCTTATTCCTTTGCAGTGCATACTGAAGTATTCGGGGTGATAGGTCATGATGTCTGGGATTTATTTTAAAATACTTCACACAAAAATAAATAAAGCAAATATGGCAAAATGTTATAACTATTAAGCACTGGGGATGGGCATATGGGGATTCCCTACACTTCTCCCTCTACTTTTCTGTGTGTTTGAAAATTTTCATAACAAGTAAAAAAAAACCCCCAAAATCCATAAAGTGAAATAAAATGTGACCTGTTGTCCAATGCCCACTGGCTCCCTCTAGTGGCTAATGGTGTCCAGCTGCATGCAAATAGAAGCCCAGGTGAGTCTTGAGCGTGCCCAATCCGTCCCCTCCAACTGCCACCAGCACTATCACACACTCACAGGAGGCTCTTAAACTCTTTTGTTCTTTTATTTGTTGCTATTGGGTTTTTAAAACTAGAAATTGAGACGGACATCATTACTCTCTTTAACGACCGAAATTCAAAGGAGCAACTCTTGGCCCTTCGAAAGTTTTAGCACCACCAATTGGTATTTGCTGCCAAAGGACTTCCGGCATCTGAGGCTGGCAGCTTCTGTCTGCCTTGATGGAGGTGGACAGCGAAGGTTTTCATGGGTGGCCAGGTTCTTAAAAAAGAACATGATGTTGAAAGCCTCAGGTCTTCTCTTGGGGGAGAACAGGTAACATGCAGGGTGGTGGGGAAGGAGGAAAACAGTAGGCATTCTCTCAGCCGAACTCCTCTGAACGCCCCCAGGATGACCCTGACACTCCATTCCCTCAGAAAACATGCTGACCACACCCAGGGTGCCCAGAAAGCTCACAGAGAGTCGATCCTTTCTAGCTCTCCCCAACACTTTTGCCCCTACCAGCTGAGTTGTCTGCTTACCAAGGCTCGCTTCTGTTTGTTTCAGACCTTGTTTAGGATGGTTGTTCTCACTGTTATGATTAAAGTACACATGAGTTCTACACAAACCTAAGTGTAGGACTCCCATCAGACAACCCACACATGTCACAACAAAGGGAACACAGCTTGGACCCACATTAAAAGTTTGGCAATCAAATGAACTTGTTTATGTCTTAAAGTACACAAGATGTTTAAGGTGTATATTTTTATTTAAGTGATTCTCAACTTTTATCGATTATGTTAATGAGTCAATCAACTCCTTTATCTTGACAGTGTTGGATAAGAGGTTTTCCACCATTCCATGATTCTCTGTCTAGATCTGAGTGAAAATAATCCAAAACGAGATCATTAAAAAAAATTTTTTTTTCCACTAAGCTTGGTCAGAGAATACATGGATTCTCCCCCTGCTGACTTATCTCCTCCTGGCATTTTATATAGACTAATATTGAGATCCACTTATATTTTCTGAGCCTGCATTGATAGTTGGGGGCACTATCCCCACCCTACCCTCCCCACACCCCGCTTCAGCCCAGTGTGTGGGGAGGCCACCTGGCCTTCCAGATTTGCCATGGGTGATGCACACATTGGAGAATCCACATGCCCATCACCAAGGTCGAACTGTGTTAGAGATGGAAGGAGAGTGAAGACTGTAGGGAGACTCTTCTAGAACATTTCACTCAGGTGCCTTGAAGTCAGTTAGAGATTTGGGCATCCCTTTCTCTGTGGAAAACCAAACAGCAGTCATGATCAGAAGCAGAAGAGACCCTGAAATCAGAAAGCTGGGCTCTCCAGAGCAGCAAGTCAGAAGACCTTGAAGTTTAGTCTCTGGAAGGAGCTACTAGGGACTGACCACCTCCCATGTGAGGACACTAAGAGCAGTCTACCTCCACCCCCAGCTACCTTAGACCCCCATGCCGATGCCAAGAGGTGGGTCAGACTACAGGCCGTTGGAGACATAGCCCTCGGACCTGTCCCTTCATAGCCCAGGGCTCAAGGACTCAGGGGCAGAGACTATGCATACAGGAACAGCCTCACTGCCCACGGGGGTCTGGCTGCATTTTAAGGTGGAAGAAGCCTGGCCCTCTCTGAGCCTCAATTTCCTCATTCACTAGTGGAGGATAGTGGACCTAGTGATCTCTGTGGTGCTTACAGCTCCGCCACCCATGAAGCTGTGACTCACCTGCAGGGGTGGGACAGCCAGTCACCTGCAGAGAATGGACACTACTCAACAGGTCCCTCATCATTCCTCAGGGAGAGCGGGTGAATGGGACATCCCGGAAGTTGGGATGAGAGCCCAGGTCTTGGCAAAGAGGCAGAGCAGCTCTTTCCCTTCCAGACAGAAGCAGAAGACGGGATGGGGCTGTGGTCTGTGTGCCAAGACCCTGGATCTCCGTGAGGCAGGGAAGGGGCTGCTCCAGCCATCTGTGCAGGGGAGGGAGGGGACCCCACTACATCTCCAAGCCCTGACTCTGGGCCTGGTGGCAAGTGGGAGAGGGTGGGTGGAGAGGGGTTGCTCCATCTTACAGAAGTGGCGTGGGAGGGGGCCGCCTCTGCGGTCTCCTCATCAGGGTCGAGGGGGGAGGTTCCAGGACCGGGGACCCGTCACCGGCCTATCATGCCCTCCCACAGGTGGCTCGGCTCCTGGGCAGGGGAGGGGGGCTCAGTCCTCTTTGGGCGCCCGGAACTCGGGCATGCTCCAGGCCCGGGGCGGCGGCGGCGTGTCCCGCTCCACGTCCTCCGAGATGGTCCGGATGTCACTGGCGAAGGGGGAGATGCGCGCGCGCGTCTTGAAGGTGCCCAGGCTGCCGCGGGGCCGCAGGCTCCACTGCCGCGTCAACTTGTGGGCCTCCTCCTCCTGCTTCATCCTCTCCAGGACTTCCTGCAGCACCGAGCGGAAGAGCCGGGCCACCTCCTGCACCTCGGGCTCGAGCTCCGCCATCAGTTGCCGGAACCTGGGCGCAGAGAGGGAGAGGCCCCATGGGGTGAGTCACCCGGACGTGGCACGTGGCCGGTGCATCCCGTGGTCAATTCCCATTTCCTCCACTTCCCCACTTCTCCCCAAGTGAATCAGGAACCACCCCACCTCCCTATTGCTCCAGCCCATCTTAAGTTCAAATCTCAGCTCTGCCGCTTCTGGCCTCCGTGAGCCTCCGCTTCCTCATCTGTAAACTGGGGTCATAGCTTCCTCTTTGTGAGGTTTAATGAGCTCACATAACGTAAAGATCCTGGCGTTCGCTTCAGGTTATGATGCCAGAGTAGTAAGGGGAGCCCCCTGCTACGCCCGCCTTACAGACGTGAGGCTTTCTGACTCACCCTCTCCCACTCCTCTGCCCACTGGCCAGAGGGAGCGCTCTGAAATGTGGATCTGATTATGTCACCGCCCTGTGATACTCCTACTGTAGCTCTGCACCACCTCCTGAGTGAGGGTGAGCTGTATGGCCATGCACTCCAGGTCCCATGCCACTCGCCCCCCCCCCCCCATCAGGCTGCGCTCCAGCCAGGAAGAATCACATGTGGTCCCCCACAGCCCAGGTTCTCCTGGGTCCCTGTGTGTGTCCTAAGCCATTTCCTCTGCCGTTAAAATGCCTTTGCTTAGAGCTCAAGAACGAACGACAGGTAGCAAGGCCATTTCATACCTGGTTTCCTCCACCATATATATTAGTGTCAGTATTTCTCAAACTTTCCAGCAGTGACATGAGACAGGAAATGTGACAGGACAATCATTACCATATGTGTGTTCCCAGCCTCCCCCTCATTTATGAGGTTTGGTTTGCCAGCTTAGAGTCGCTTATCAGCACCACCCCCCATGACTCACCCCACCCCTGTCCCCAGGATGCTTCTAGAACTAGATACATTTTAGGGGCCTTCCATGGTATAGAATGAGCAAAATGGGGGGAGGGTAAGATTCTCAGCCTGGAGGAAGAAGGGGGAACCGGGTTAAAAAGACTACAAAATCTAAAGGAGTGTAGATAGGACTGGAGAAGAAGGAGTTCTTAAGGGGAATTTCGAAGAAAAATGTGTAACAGTGGTGACATCCATTGGTTAAAGAGATGGGTGAGGGAAGATGTGGGGAATCTAAGGGGGGATTTTAAAGTCTTTTTTGGTGGATTTATATTCCACTGCTAGTGTTTGAGAAATACGGTTAAAGAACTTGAGATACTTTTGAAATTATTTTCAGATGTTGGATTATGCTTCTTTGATTTCAAACATGAATCCAACTGAGACGGGACCATGTGGGTCACAGCTTTATTAAGGTTACATTTATATTCAGGGACATAGTTGTACCCAAGCTCTAAATCTCTAAATGTTCAGTGCTCAGGGCTCTGAACTCTTCTCTCTCTCACACACACACACACACTCACACTCCTCAGGCAAGCTAGAATGAAAGATAGTGTGAAATAGAATAATTGAGAAGCCGGTTTTGGAGACGTGATCTGGGAAAACCTCTCTAAGAAGGTAATATGGAAGATGAACTGATGGAGGAGGAGCCAGCTATGTTAAAATCCAGGAGAATAGCAACCCAGGCAGGGAGCTCAAAGGCCTTGGCTTCCCTCCTATAGAAACTCATGTGCCTCCAGGAGCCGCCCCCTGCCTCCCTTTGAACCCCCAGCCCGCCTGGTGTTCCACAACTTCTTTCAGATTCCTGCTCCTGCCTTGCTCCTTCTAACACATAACTGGGTCATCCAGCCTCCTGGCTCCAGTCCTGGTGGCCTCAGGCCCCTGCCATTGCAGCCACCCTCCCTGGAGCCTGCAGCCCAACAGTTGGTCCCCGTGCCAGTACCTGAGGATGGCCGGCCCACAGTAGGATGGGTGGATCTTGGCGCAGACACCCTCTAGCTGCAGCCGCTCCCCAGGGCTGAGGTCGTAGGCGGGCCGGGGCGCACTGGCCAGCCAGCTGTAGTCTACCCCGGTGCAGATCTTCCTGACCGCATTGCTGCGCTCCCGCTGCTGCCGCTCAGCCTCTCGCATCTGCCCCGCCAGCTCCATCATGAGGGTCTCCAGCACCATCTCCGCCGGGCTCCGGGACGACAGCCGTGGGGGGGCCTCATTCCATCGGAGCCATGGGATGAGGGACATTGCCCCCCAGGCCCTGCTGAGACGGGGCAGGAGTGTGTCTTCCTTGGGCCCCTCTGTCAGTTAGGGTGGGGTGAGTAAGCGGGAGGGAGGAGAGCTGGGACCCAAGTGGGAAGATCTGCTTCACCCTCACAGCTGGGTGGCCTCGAGTGAGTTGCTTAACCTCTCTGAGCAATCATTTCTAATTCTGTAAGACAAGATAGAGCTGTTGTGAGAAGCAGTTGTGAATAAACTTGGGACACTCTGAACACCACATAAAAGTAAGATTCTCTCATGGTTATAAAGATCCCTAAAGCATCCGGATGACTGAGCCCAGAGAAACTGCCTCCAGAATGTCTGCTAACCCCAAACAAAGCAAGAAAAAGACTGTATACGGCTGAGCACAAACTTATTGCTAGGAGTTAAAGAGAAAAAAATACACACGCACACATTGGAAACAGGTGATACAACCCGTGTCAGCCTAATAGGAAAACACCCTGAGTTCCTAAATGCCCCAGCCTGTTGCTGGAGGAAGCTTAGACTTGTATGGGGTTGACATTATCTGGCAAAAGATATAACTTACCCACCATTCATTCATCCATCATTCATTCACTTATTCATAAGTAGGAGTCAAGCACTGTGTACACATCTGTGGAAGAGCACAAATGGGAAAGAACCTAAGGGACCCTGCTCCCCAGCAGAGACAGGACGTGAGTAAACACCACAACAGTGGTAGAAAAAAGTAAAGGTGACTGGTGAGGCACAGAGTCAGTATGGATGGGGGAGAAATGGAGGGACTCTAGGTGATGAAAGGCTCACAGAAGGCTTTGTGGGTGAGAGCAGGCTTGGGGTGAGTGTGGGCTTCAGACACACAGACTGATGGAGAAGGTGTCACAGGTGTAGGACCCCACCCTGGTACAAGGTGAGACGTGTGCAAGGAGCATCCGGTGCAAGACCCTAACTCATCATCGTACTCCCACAGGGTCCTGTTCAAATATGGGTTTGGTGAATGATTGACTGACTAGATGAATGAACAGATGGATGGATGGATAGACGACGGATGGATGGATGAATGGATGGATGGATGGATGGATGGGTGAATAAGCTGCCATCTCAGGCGTGCCCCACTGCCTGTCAGAAGTGGGTTTATACCTCTGACAACAGTGAATTTGAGCACCATTCCTGGGCTAAAACCTGAAGTGGCTATTCAGGGTGCCCCACCTCCCCTTTTGATGCCTTTTCCTCCTCCAAGGAGCTCCCCCTTCCATGCACTGATGGCTGTCTTCCTGCCTAGACTCTGGATGCAGAGAAAAGATTCTATGAACTCAGTCTCAACAACGTGGCTGTGAGACGTGTCACCTCCTGAGGACATGCACATTTTTAGGCAGCCCTCCCACCACCCTGCACTCACAATGCTTAGCCCAGAGAAATGATTTGTTAATGCTGGAGAGTCAGACACCAATGGGAAAATTGTTGTGGGGTAGCAGTAGCCTTCTGGAGTGCACAGATCAAACCTCCCACTTCCCCAGGGAGACTTGAACAACCAGTTCCCTCAGCAATCAGCATAACTGGGAAATCTCAACATTTTCATCCTCCACTTAGCCTAAGCCTATCACACTGGGGGCCTCAGATTACACCCGGACTCCTTCCTGGGAGGTTTGGAGGGAAGGAAGGACCATCAGACCCTGATCTTGGGGGTAAGGAGTAATTAGGATCTTTTCTTCTCCCTTAAGTGCTTCATGAGTCCAGACTAATGAGGTCAGGCAGCAGTGTGGGGAGGCGGTGGGGGATAGAGATGGGCTGTGTTCTGTCCTGAGAGCTGTGAGCACCAGAAGCCTCCCCCTAAGGCCAAGGGATTCAGTCAGTTCAGGCAAAACGAGACATCGTCACTGAACGTTTCCTTTCCTGGAGCATCTGTGTTTTTAAAAGTACACAGGTCAGGTTGATGCTTAACACCAAAAGAGGGAATGGGGTCATTTCAGGTGTTCAATCAAGCCCACTGAAGGTACTCCGGGTATGAAGGGGTCAGCAGTTCCCGCAGGGGCATCTGACTACGCTGGGCCTTTTCACAGCTCCATCCTTTGTCAGTGTCCCTCCTTCTGCCTCGAGACTTAGTTCTAGGGTCAGCTCTCCTCTGAAGCTTTCCTGCCCCTCCCACCTCACAGGTAGGGGTGACCACGCTTTACCTTGTACTCTGTACAGACATTTTTCATAGTGCCAGGAACACTTTATGGAGCATGGCTATCTACCTGCCCCCACACTGTGTATCCTATTTGGGCAGGCAGGGTGCCCTATGGATCTTTCCATCCCTGGCGCTGGGTAGTAGTGCAGAAAGTGCTTGATAGATGCCAAACAAATGAGTGAATAAAGGAATGAGTAGATGAACAAAAGAATAAATGATGAATAAATTATGGTTACGTTGTTACGGCTGCATCAAGGAGCAAGACCCACAGATCTGACCCACTCTGAATAAAAGAGCATTTGTTGGAAGCCATTGGAAGAGTCTCTCCTCTGGTCCCCATGGCTCTGCACTCCCCGTCACTCAGAGATCCCTCCAAGATCCCATGAGACCTGACAGGGGCCTGGGCAGCCCCTCTACTTAGTTATCAAGGGAAGGGCTGTGTGTGTCCCTGTAACAGAGCTGACTTTCTGTTCTATCCTTAAGGTGGTCTTTAGGGGCGTAAGTACTGTAAACTTTACTGAAAATATTACCTGAGGATGAGATATTGGGCTGAGAGTGGTGGGGTCAGAGGTCACATGAGATCCCCCTGCCAGAATGGTGCCCACCTCTCCTTGCCACTGAGCCTCACCCTATGACACCTCGAAACCTGGACCTGACCCTCATTCCCCAGGAAGACTTCTTTGGTTGACTCCCCTCAACCACCCACCCCAAATTGCCCCCACTATCACTAGACCACACTGCTCCTGCCCCTGAATGCCTGGCACCCAACCCTGAGCTTCATCAGCTTGGAAGATGATTGAATGAGGAACAGACTGGTGAGGCTTGAGGCAGAGGGATGTGATGCCCTTGAACAATCTCCTAATATAACCTGCCACATACTCTCTCCCCCGAGAGCACCCTCAACCACCTGTCACATCCCTACTGAATGACCCTAACCCTAACTACGCCCAACCCACCGGAGGCTTCCCAACCCAGCTCTGCAACCACTCCATTCTGTGGAAATGATCATTCCTTGGTTTCCATTAGACCACACTCCTTGGTCTACTCCTCTCTGTGTCTACCTCCTGCCTTGGTCTACTCCTGCCTTGGTCTACTCCTGCCTTGGTCTTCCTCCTACCTTGGTCTACCCCTATCTTGGTCTTCCTCCTACCTTGGTCTACCCCTGCCTTGGTCTACCCCTACCGTGGTCTACTCCTACTTTGGTCTTCCTCCTACCTCGGTCTACCCCTGCCTTGGTCTACTCCTGCCTTGGTCTTCCTCCTACCTCGGTCTACCCCTGCCTTGGTCTACCCCTGCCTTTATCTTCCTCCTACATTGGTCTACCCCTGCCTTGGTCTACCTCCTGCCTTGGTCTTCCTCCTACCTTGGTCTCTCTTACCTTTGTCTACCTCCTACCTTGGTCTACTCCTACCTTTGTCTGCC
>NC_060279.1:24174993-24252798 GCF_021613505.1 Equus quagga | reverse complement strand
CTACCTTGGTCTACTCCTACCTTTGTCTGCCTCCTACCTTGGTCTACCCTCTGAAGACTCCCTCTAGAGCCCTTGTGGATGCCCTTCCTCTGGCCATCCTTGTTCCCTGTTCCCCAGGGCTCTGTTCAAGTCGTCTCCTCATTTTAATCACCCTCATCCTTTCACACATTTCCAATTGTTGCCTCAATGTTGATAGTTCTCAAATTGAAATCCATAACCCAGTGGTCTTTGTAGCTCCATATCAGGGTGGGCACCTTCCCTTGACAGTTCCACTTGCACCTTCAACTCAAAGCTCCCCATCGGCTGCTGCTCCTCCCAGATCCCCAGCTTGGCAGTGGGCATAATCTAGTTGCCCAAACTGATGCACCATCCTTGTCTCATCCCTTTGCCTCATCTGTCAAATCTTGTATCCAATTCCTGTTGATTCTCGCAAATTTAAGTATTATGATTTTCCCAAATCTGTTCACTCTCTCTCTCTCTCCATTAGTTCAAGCCTTGACCATCTGCCAGATATATTAAGCTGCTGCCTTCTAACTGGCAACCCAGGGCTGATCCTTCCAATCCAATGTCCGCTGTTTTCTTTTTAGTGTGGTAAAAAACAAATAACATAAAATTTACCATCTGAAGCATTTTTAAATGTACAGTACAGTAGTGTTAACTTATTACACTTTATTATGCAACAGAGCTCTAGAACTTTTTATCTTGCAAAACTAAAACCCTATACCCATTGAACAACAGTTTCCACTCTATTTTCTTGAGTGTGATTTTTCTAAAGCATAAATCTGACCACTATTTTGTTTTCCTTAGACCATAGCACAGTGCATGGGGTCTGTGAGCTGTACAAGGGCTGTCACCCCCGTACCCCCTAAAAAGTTTCATTGGCTTCAAAATAGAAATAGAAATCTGCAAAATTGAAATTAATAAGTTAGTGGTAATTCCAAATCAGAGTTATAAAACTCCTTTCAAATTTTTTGTTAAAAAATATATGTAATGTGGATTCATTTGATGATGTTTGATGTGATATGGGGTGGGGCCTCCAATGACAAAAGCGTCTAGGCTTGGGAACATCTTTAAATCACCCTATATGGAAGCCCTGGGATGCTTAAAGAATTTCAGTGGTTCCCAACTGTCCTCAAGACCAAACTCAAACCCCTTAATGTGGCTTCCAGACCCTTTATCAAGTGACTCCTACTTAGTCCTCAGCTTCATCTCTCCCCAAACTTCCGCTTCCCCTAGTCTTCCCCAACCTGCTCCCTCACTCCGTTCCCCTAACGTGCCCTGCTCTCTCTTCCTTTTAGGCTTTTGCACACACCTGGAACACTGTCTTTTTCTTTTTTCTTTACTGAGGTATAATTGACATATAACATTACCTTAGTTTCAGGTGTACAACATAATGATTCGCTATTTGAATATATTGTGGAATGATCACCACAATAAGTCTAGTTAACATCTGTCACCACACATAGTTAACATTTTTTTTTCTTGTGGTGGGAACTTTTAAGATCTACTCTCTTAGCAACTTTCAAATATGCAATACAGTATTGTTAACTAGAGTCCATGCTGTTCATTACATCACCAGGACTTATTCATTTTGTAACAGGACATTTGAAGCTTTTGACCCCCTTCACCAATTTCACACCCTCCCCCCACCTCTGGCAGCCACCAATCTGTTCTCTGTATCTATGAGCTTGAGGTTTTTTTAGATTCCACACATAAGTGAGATCACACGGTTTTTGTCTTTCTCTGACTTATTTCACTTAGCATAATGCCCCTCAAGGTCTATCCATGTGGTTGTGAATGGCAAGATTTCCTTCTTTTTCATGGCTGAATATTATTCCATTATGTGTGTATGTGTATTGTGTATGTGTGTGTGTATATATATATGTCTAACATTTTCTTTATCCCTAGAACACTTTTATCTTCTCAATTCCTGAATAAGTCCTAACTCTTAGCTCCTGGTCTGTTCCTTTAGGAGACTCTCTTGACCCTCCCTGACCGGGTTCCAGTGCCTTATATCTCTGCTCCCAGGCTGCTCTGTGCTTACGCCATCATGGCACAGTCACAGCGAACCATGATTGCCTATGTGTGTCACCCCCTCTCCAGACTGAGTGAGAAACTAGGTCTTGTGCATCCACCTACCCAGGACCCAGCACCCAGCAGACTGTCTGGCCGACAGCAAGTGCTCAATGGATGACTGAAAAGAGGCAGCAAGAGAATGGCTTGGTGATGGAGGGTCCTCCTGTGGCTGGGAGAAACATAGAAGAAAGGGGAGGTGGGAGGCCCTGAAGACAACTTTTGTCTCCAGAATAAATTGGCCTCCAAATACCAAGGCCACTCCAGGCCTGGCCAGGGCACTGGTGCCTGAGCCCACACCGCACATATATATGCAACGAGACTGGGGCGGTGCTGCACATGGAGGCTCACATGCCATACGTCTAAATATCTGTAACTTACAAATTAAGCTAACAAACTATTAAATAAAATATGCTCTGCTTCCTTCCTTGTCAAATATACCTTCATAACAACTTGGAGGGTCATATTCAAACCGAGAATTCTTGGACTCCTCAGCGTCCTTCCCCAGCGGAAGGAGGTGGGGGCTGAGCCAGCTCCTGGCCCTCAGCCTGTCCCCTTCTCTTCTCACACCATGAGGGGCCTTGCAAACATGCGTGGGGACACCCCAGCCTTCACGTCCAAGGCTCATCCACCCCCTTACCAATAGCCACCTTGTTGCCGCCTTCAGACCCAGAGTTGTTCACGCTGGTGATGTCGTCCACCCTCGGGAGGCTGGGCCTGTGGCTGAGGCCTGCTCAGGCTCTGGAACTGGCGGGTAACTGTCTGGGCAAGGAGTTCTGGATGTCAGCCCGCAAGGCCTGACCTAGAGAGGCAGTGACCTCAGAGTGGGCACATCTCCTCAACCCCCTAGACTCTTCACCAAAGGTGGGGTGAAGCCAGAAGAAAGCCAGAGAGTGAGGCCTAAAGTGCAGCCCGGAGAGGGGCCTCTTCCCAGGAGGTTTAAGGCTTATGCTTCTGCCCTGGGTTGTCCTCTAGAGACAGGCACACACCCCATGTCAGATGGCAGGGGCTGGGCGGGGTGACCCCACCTGAGTCCTGGGTTCTGTGGGCTCTGAGCTTCTTTAGCCTGGTGGTGGGGTCTCACAGGGACAGGGGTTCTGCATTTTCTCCCCCACATCCCCCGCTCTCCCCCCACAACCCTCCCCAGGGCTGGAGGCTCTGACGGAGATGAGGTTTCTGCCGGAGCTATTTCTGTCTGTGGTGCCAGCTGTTCTCCCAGGGGGCCCTTCAGCAGGTCTGATTAAGTTCTTAAGGGCAAAGGAGCAGGGGAGACACAGAGGGAGGGAGAGCAGGACAGAGAGGCAGGCGGGCCAGACAGACGCCAGAGATGGTCGGCTTATCCCAGGGCCCCCCCAGGACCCGACCACGGGGGAGACCCTGTGTGAGTCTGTGTTGTGACGGGGCATCTGGGGAAAAACGTGATGGCGGGGTGTGGTCTGATAAAGACGCCCAGAAAATCCGTCAGAAGAGTAAGGGTGGTCTTCTCTGGGTGCTTTGCACAGTTGGGATTCTGCCCCTCCCTTGCTCTGGATCAGCCCCGGCAGCGTAAGCTTCAAGGCCCCTCACACTCCTGCTCACTGTTGGGCGTGACAGCACTACGGTGACTCCGGAACCTTCCCGTGAGGGTTGCCTGCTTCCCATTCAGTCAACGGCACCTACAATCTGCCTCCAATGCATGAACATGGATAGAATTCTTGTTTAAAAAAGAAAATTAGGACATTTGGGGAAATGTGAATATGAGCTGGATGTTAGGGAATGAGTGTTGATTTTCTTAGGTATAAAAATGGTGTTATGATTGTAGAGGAATATCGACAAACAGCCCAATCTTAGGAGGTGGTGCTGAAATGTTCATGGCCGACGTGTGACACTATCTGCAATGTCTTACATTCAAATCGTTCAGAAAATGTTACATGTACATGCGCACAGGCACATAGCCGCGGCAAATATGGCAAAATATTAGTAATCATTTTATTTAGGAGGAGTGGTGTTTCCATGACACTTTAACGCTGCTTTTCTTGAAATATCATTTATGCTCATCACTGTTACGAAACCCTGGTATTTGTTAGACCTGCCCTTAGGTTCTATTATTTGACATGTTTGTAAAGAGGTACATGTATTACTATATCTCAGATTGTTTTTAAAAAATATGTCCATAGATGCATTTCAATACAGCTGGTTTCTCTTCAAATCCTGTGCATTCAGAAACATTTTGCTGAGACTGTGTCCACAGGCTTCACAGATTCTCAAAGGGGTCCATGGCACAGAAAGTAAAGGACCTCCTGGCCTGGTGCAAGCGTGACCCCAACGCTGTCCCTGGCCTCACCCCAACCCCGGCTTCTGAGAGAGCTGATCCCCCACCCCCTGGTATGAAGAGAAAGCGTGCATGGTGGTGCCTCAGTTTACCCAGGCGGCAGTAGGAAAGCCCTCCCCAGTTCTACCTCTGCCCTTTGACGTCACTCCCTGGAGCCTTCTCTCTGCTGCTCCCTACTCTTCCCTGTCCTCCTTCCTTTCCCCTTCATTACCCCTTCCACCCCCACGAGCTAGCCCCCCCTTCTACCTATTTTTGAACATCTCTGGGGATAATGTCTTTTCTGTGGCTCCCTGGGAGACACTATCACCAGCTGTGGCTCATTAGATACGCTAGAAAAAACCATCCCCAGGCCTCAAGGACAAGAGGGGTCTGGTTCCAGGCAGTTGGCAGTCGGAGGGGCTCTGACCCCCTGCAGGAGGCGTGAGAGTTTCCCTTTTTGCCAAGGTGCTAACTTCACACATTGCAAATTGACCGTATTATTGGGGTGGGGGGCAATATAGAAAAATAATTAAAGTACTCCACCTAGCAGGTGTGACTCAGCCTGACCTGTGGTCCTCTGCCCACCTGACAAGCACCTGCTCATCTTTTAGGACCCACCTCAAGCGTCGGCTCCTGCCTGCAGCCTGCCCCTCACCCCCCCGACACTGAGGTAGAACGGAGTGTCTGCGGCGCCTGGCATAAGGGCCCACCATCATGGCATTTGTAACAAACACGTTTCTCACTTTTTTGGTAGTTTTTCTCTCTCCCCCATTTGGCTATGAGCTCTGTGAGGGCAAGAGCTGAATTTGTTGAATCTCCTGGCATGCAGTAGGCCCTTGATAAATGGTTCCTGAATGAGGAATGAATGAAGGGCAGCCAGTCCTCCTCATTTTGAGGTAGGGGTACAACCAGATGGGGTAAGGACTCAGGTCCAGCTGACCACAGGTGGAGGGGGCCGATCCCCAGGGAGCTCTCCTCTGATCCCACAGTTGCAGCTCAGACTTTCCTTCCCGAGCCTGGTCCTCTCCCTGGAGCCCACCCCACACCACTCTGTCCAGGCCCACTCTCCTAGGCGTGTTACGGGGACTCACAGACAGCTCCATGGCCAGGAGGACTGAGGCCTACGCATCGCCCATGTGTTTGGTCACTCTTGTGTCCTGGAGCCTGACTCTGCACCTCGGGCTTAGTAGGTCCTCAAGTCACAGTTCTCGAATCGATGAGAGAATCTGATCTGGGTTTCACCTGTGTCCTCCCCATAAAGCAGAAGGGAAAATGCTGGGGCTGTGTCCTCCCAGACGGCTTGCTGGTTCCAGAGCAGACAAAAGCTATGGCTTCCCATGGGTCCACGAGGCAAGGACCAGGCCACCGCCCGGAGGATCCTGCAGAGTCTGCCTACTCTTGTGGAACAGATGAGGACTGACGGGCCTCCCTGTGGCCATCTGGGCCCTGGACTCAGACTGCTCAATAGGCTGTCCCCAGCCTGCCACAGCCCTGAAAGCTACTCCCCCCCCCAGCCCAACCCCCACCCCGCTCCAGCCTCCACCCAGCCTCTGCTCTAACTTCTCAAGGTGCAGCTGCTCTCAGGTTACAAGTGGGGAAGCCACTGTCTCCTGGGGAGATGACCCTCTTACCTGGCTTTCTGAAGTCAGCCTCTGCGGAGGTGAAAGGTCCAGCGAGGGTCCTGTTTTCTGCTTCCCCGTCTGGGAGAAGAGAGTGTCTGGTCTTTTGCGGGAACAGCAGAAAGTTGGCAGCCGCAGGAGGGCAGGGTTGAGGGAAGACTACATCCTAAATGTCTCCTCCTCTTTCTCGCCTGCTGCTGGCTGCTGGCTCATGCTTTTTCCTCTCTTTCCATTTCTCAGAAGTTGTGCTGAGAGCAAACAACACTGACAGGAGAAGGGCTGGTGTTTGTGGAGCTTGTGTGTGCCTGTGTCTGTGTGTGTGTGTGTGTGTGTGTGTCCCGAGAGGCTGGAACCGCAGCTCCTCTGATGAACCCCTGAGGCGGAGGCGGGCCTGCTCCTGATCTGCGGTTGCCATGGAGACCCACCTAAGCCTCTTTCACCTCGAGCTGTTTTATCTGTAGAGGGAGCCCGTCTGACCTGACACAGACACCTGAGAAGACCCAGGCGGAGAGGGAACGCCTGCCTCCAGATGGCATCCTCCGCCCCTGCCTCCCCCAGCCATGCTCAGTATGGTGCAAACTAGGGGAGCGAGACTGCACTCCCCGTACACCCTGCAGAGTTCTGGGTGGACCGTGGGCAGAGGTCTCCAGCTGCCCGGTGGATGGTTCCTGGCCAGAGCTCGCCTCTTTCCACGTACTCCCTCCATCAGGAGAGGGGTGACGCTGGGTGCCGAAGGCAGGGGCCTGAAAAGGTAGTCTTCCCCTTTGCCTCGTCACTTCCTTACCTGTCCTCCTCTTTGCTAATCAAAATTCTCTCAAGGCAAGTTCAAGTGCAGAAAGCTCCTCCAACTTTCTGGAGGAGGGGTGAGGCAGAGGAAATAATCCAGGGAGAACAGGGACTGTGGACTGTGAAGTATTGATTTTGAAGTATTTGAGGTACCGTGCGGGGCTGGCAGTAGCCTCCTGTTGCTGTTCTCCGGCATCCCACACTCACACCTGGGCCTCCTGCCAGTCTCCGTGTTCTGGACACTCTGTCACTTCAGACTATTCTGGCTACGGGCCATGTGTGGGCCGGCCTGCACCTGACAGACATTCGGTGGCACTGACACAGGTGCTTGTTGCCCTGGGAGGGAACGCAGAGTGCTGCAATGGGTACTGAGCTGCATTATAATAGATTTCGGGTGATGCTGTAACAGGTACCAAGTGATGGAGTGACTTCTGGACACATCGAGTCCAGATTGTGTTAAAAATAAAGCAGAAAACAGCCAAGCAGAAGTTAAACTATGTCTGACGAGCTGACTAGGATAGCTCTCCTGCCTGCCTGCAGATTGTGATTATTTTCCCTGGGTGATGTGCCACTTTGTGCTTGCTCTGTGGCTGGGTTCATTCGGTGCATCTGCCTTCCCTCCTTATCCACCTTCTCAAGCAGGGGTCTTGAGTCTGGAGCTGGGTCATACACTTCTCTTGACTAGTTCAAGCACAACATTGGGTCCCAAACATTGGGAGGGTCACGTGGGCTTGGGAGACTCCCACATCTTGAACTGAAGCTGACCTCCTCCGAGCCACAGTTCTCAAGTGGCCTCTACCCCAGGGCCAGCTAACGCCAGAACAACCTGAGATAGGTAATTGGGAGTCCCCACCTCTGAGCATTTCACCATCACCCTGGCGCTTCCCCAAGGGCAGAAATTCTAAGGCATTTCTACATAGGAGGAAGGGAGTAGATGGAAGAAAAGACTCTGCCTTCCTTTTGGGAAAGTTGCTAGAAGTGACAAGGAGAAGGGGCCAGTGACCAAGTCACACACTCATTCATTCAACATGTATGTCTAGAGCATCATTCTGTGCAGGCACAATGCTAGGAGCTGGCCGAGAATGGGTGATCCCATTCCCCTCCCCTCTCCACACTTCCCAGCCAAGCCTTCATGAGGCTGGGTCTAACAAGTAGGAGACAGAAGTCTTGCAGGGCGATGGGAAGAAGGGCCAGCATTAGGGTTCAGAGCTAAAGGCTTTTATCTCCCTGCTGTACAACCTTGGGTCTACTACTGAGCATTCTGTTTGAATGAAAAAATTCATCCCTTTTCTACCACCCTGCCCCAGTCTTAGTGCCTCATCCTCAAACACACGCACACAATGAATGTAAGTGAGATCATATGGGTCAACATTTTAAGCCATCAAAAGGAAGATTCCATTGCAGCAGTGCTAAAGCAAGAGGTGAGCTTTGGGACTCCTGACCTACGACTCTGGGGAACACGCACACAGATGACCAGGTTTTTAGCATCCTCCCTCCCAATACAGCTGTATCCTTCTCTGCGCTTTTCAGTGATGACTACGGCCGGGAGTGGGGGCCACCCCCACCCTCCTCCCCTCCTCTGCCTGCTGCCTTGACACCGTAACTCAATGACGGCTTAGTGTTTGTGTTGACTGCTAATTTATTTTGATTCGTTAGCCTGTGGAGGCTTTGTGATTATCCATGCTGTGTGAATTTGTACGAGAGAGGGAAGGTGGTGGCTGTTTGTTCTCTCAGTTGGCATCAATGGAAGTTGCTGAAGCATAGCTAAATATTCAGCAATCATTCAAATGCAGAAACACCAGTGGGGTCCGTGACATTGCCTCACAGATGGCGTTTGATTCATAAATCGGAGATGGGGAATTATGAAGCCATCGGGTGCAAGGCTGGATTAAAAACTGCAAGGAGATTTGAAAAGCACCCTGACCCCAGATGTCAGGCTGTGCATATGGGGGTACTCCTCCTGTTCCTTCCTCCCTGGCTTCCTCCCACTCATCGTGCATCAGGTTTTCAGAGTCCTGCAGGGCTCCCTAAAGCCCAAATCCTGAATGAGATTGAAAGAAATTGACATAACACCCAGGGGTGCAGACCAGACTCGCCCTTGCCTTTACCCATACCTCTTCTCTCGAACTAGCCCTCTTTCCACTCCTCTGCCCTCATTTCCCTCTCCGGGTAAAGGAAACACTGTATCTGACTATAGGAAAAATGAGAAGGCTCACCTTTCTCTCAGCCGGCTTGCTTAAGCATCGCCCACCCCCGGCCCCGCCCTCCTTTCCCCTCTCTTCCCTCTAAACTCGTTCTGTTTAAAATGTATACAGATTAAACTAAAGGGAACTACAGAGAGAGACACAATGCAGTTCTCATTCACTCATTCACAAAGTGTTTATTGACCATCTACTCTGTTCCAGGCAGCACCTCGATGCCCCATTTCCACAGAATTCACTCACCACCAACTTCTTTTAGGTTCTGCCCTGTGGTTTGACAGATTGATCTGAGGGCCTGTGGCAGAAACAACTAACTGTCCACCAAAGATTCATGACCTTCCTCCAGAGTGTAGACATCTTTCTGGGAAGCGGCTGTCCAACCAGGGACTACATTACCCAGCCTCCCTTGCATCTAGGCGGGGCCATGTGACAATGACATGTGGGTGTAAGGGATGTGTGCCACTGCAAGGCCTGGCTTATAAAAATCTCCTGTGCAATCCTCCATCTTCCATCTCTTCCCACTTGCTGATGGTCGGCAAGGACTCTGAGGCCCTAGAGGAAGGTGGAGCCACAATTTTGAAGGAGGCTAGATCTCACCAATCACCATGTTGAACTCTAATATGTGCAAGAAATGTATTGGGTCAAACCACTAAGATTTGGGGTTTCTCTGTTTTAGCAGTTGGCACTACCCTAGCTAATGCAAAATCCTGGGAGAAGGGAGGGATGTGCAACCTTCCTGCCCTTTCCTTGGATCCTGGAGATCAGAGCTCTTCCTGACATGTTCCCTCCCAGCTTTTCCATCTTTATCCCAAAGAAATCATTACTTCACCCCATACTGTCCCATCCTTTGTGCATGACGCACATTCTGCCCCAGTGCTCTCTCACCCCTGGAAGTCTCACTTCGCCCTCAAAGATTAGCTCAGAACATTTTCCCGTCTTCCCACCTGCTCACTCCACTCCACTCTCTGAAGCTTTGTTCTTCCGTACATACAGTCGACCCTCATTCCTTGCCAATTCCATATTTGCAAATTTGTTTACTTGCTGAAATGTATTTGCAATCCCCAAATCAATGCTCGTGGTAGTTTCACCATCATTCCACACATGGACAAAGCGTTGAAAATTTTGACAGCATGCACATGCCCAGATGAAGTTGAGCAAAGTGACCCTCTGTCCTCTCGTCTCAGCTCTCATACCCTACACCGGTGTCCTCTTCACGGTCTAGGTAGAGTCACACTTTTCACACTTGGTGTTTTTTATTGGTGATTTCACTGTTTCAAATACCCTCTAAGCACACTGCTAAAGTGCTGTCTGGTATTTCTAAGCAGAAGAAGGCTGCGATGTGCCTTACGGAGAAATACGTGTGTTGGATGAGCTTCCATCAAGTATCAGTTATGGCGCTGGTGGCCATGAGTTCAATGTTAATAAATCGACGCTATATATAAATAAGATGTCTTTAAACAGAAACACATAAAACAAGGTTATGTATGGATCGGTTGACAAAAATGTCATAACCAGAGACTCACAGGAACCTCCCTGCATTTCCTCTAAGAGCAACGGCTCAGTATTTGCTAATTCAGTTTTCACAGTGACTTTTAGAATGTAATGACCGCAAATAATGAGAATTTCTGAGCATTTGGTTTAGCATCCTACAGAATAAGAACTCCTCAGGGGCGAGGAGCCCAAGCCCCAGCACATGGTAAAGGCCTGTTGGTCATGCACGTGATTCAAAGAAGGTGAGAGCTAAATACCACAGACCTGCCCCCTGCTTCCCTGAAGCTGAAAGAGCCCTGACAGATGAAGTGTCAGAGGCTCAAGGACCCACAGACAACAGACGTAAGCCCGGCAGGAGAGGACTGTGAGGTGCTGAGGTCACCCATGGATCCAGGTATGCACGTGTACGGGAGGTGAGTAAAGTGGGGAGCTGTTCAAGGGTGGTCCAGGAACCTGGGCATTCCACCTCCCGGTCCAGGCAGTGTGGGCCTAAGAATGCAGGGAGCCCCCTCGCTCAGCCTGGCAGTGCTTCTGGGAGGAGGCTGAGTAATGGAAAATGAATGGGGAGAGCGAGCCAGGCATGTGGCCCTGCATTAAAAAGAACAAAGCCTGAAGTGGCACAGCTGGTGTGGGCCCTCTGGGTAGATGCAGCGGTGAGACCATAGAGGGCGTGCCCTGGGGCCTGGGAAGAAAAGGAGGTGGTATTAGTGAAAGATGTGGAGAAGGTGTGACGGTGCGGGATGAAACAATTTGTCACACGTGGACCTGAATGTCACGTTGAGGATCTCAGATTCTGAAATCAGTTCCCAAGGAAGAACGTCGGTGAGTCCAGAACAATGGTAGCAGCCTGGCGGTTAGTACATCGCCTGAACGCCAGAGGCCGCTCAGACTGGGCGCGGAGAATGAGGGAGAGGGTGGAATTGTCTGGGAGTTCTGACTTGCGGGGTGGGGAGACATGACATCCATGGGGAGGAGCAGGCTGGAGGGGGAGCAGGGCCCTGCTTTGGCTGTATGGAAGTAGAGGAGACTTTATTAACCTGGGAAGAGAGGTCCAGTGCCCAGCTTCACACGCAGAAGAAAAGGTTTAGCTAAAGACTCAGATCTGGGGGGCATCAGGGTAGGGTAGAGGTTTGACCTCGGGCACAGGTGAGCAAACTCAGATCACACAGGACCAGAAGAGAGAGTGCCTGGGACTGACTCTCTGCCAGTGGAGGAGCAGGCTGAGAAAGGGTGAGGAAGCCCCAGCCAGGTGTTTATTTCAGGTGCGCTCCCTCCAAAGTCCGCACAAAGGAACAAAGGAGGGCTAAGTAAGCATCCTTCGGTCATGTGTCTCCCTAGCGTTGTGACATGATCCCAGGGCCCTGGCAAAATTCTGGACTGCATTAAACAAGTGGTGTGTGAGCATTTGGAAAAGGAGTGGAGATCAAGCAGAGTTAGTAGATGTTTATTGACAACAGGTCAGGAGAGGCACCCCCCGAGAGACTGAGGAAGGTCAGGGTCCCAGCGATGCCTCTGGTGCCCCATCACATCCCCCCGCCCTCATCTGCTTGAGGACAGCTCCGGCCGTCAGAACTGAGCTTAGAGGTTCCTTTAATTGACATCTCAGCTCAAGCTCACAATCCCCTGAGGCCGAGGAAGCCCACTGGGCCCACATGTGAGCCAGTCCCAAGTACGGGGCAGTTAGTATCACTGGGGCCAATCTTCAACCATTGGGGGATGGGAGCTGGCAGATCAGGTGGACCATTCTTGGAAGGCATGCCCTTACAACGTGCAGGAGGTCCCCTGTTGCCCTCAGCAGTGACCTTGAGAACACACCCTTAGGCTGGTTTTTCCTCCTTCCTGTCTCAGTCTCCTTGTGCCCTCACTCCTGCCTCCTGGGTCACCTCCCAAGTCCTAGGATCTGCACCCAAGCCCTTGTCCTAGGCTCTGCTTCTGGAAAAGTCAGAAAGGAAAAGTCAAGAATGTGGGAGTGGTCGGTGACATTAAATGCCACCAAGAGGTCAAGGAGAATGATGCCTGGGAAGAGCCATTAGGAACAGGGAGGTGGAGCAGGTCACTGGGGGTCACAGCCATTGGAGCATGGGGTGGGACCCGTACCCCGGGGCTGCCAGCCCAGCATGCAGATTCTGTTCTTGCTCTGTGTGGCCCTTAACACAGGGCTCAGCATCTCCCTCAGTCTACAGAAAAATATATTCCCTAAACCAGTCTACGGAAGGTGTTATAGACAAGCGGAATAAGGAGTTTTTCCTGCAACCTGACCTGCAAACTCTGTCAGTTTCCTCTGGCCCTTCACTCTTCTCAGCCCCTCTCTCCAGCCACCGCCACGTCCCCGCTTTCCGACCCCTGGGCCCTCTGCCCTGCTGGCTCCCGCCTCCCTACTCCTGGGCACCCCTCCTCCTCCTACCTCCCCAAGGGCTGGGCTCATACACTCAGTGATGCTGAGGAATGAGCTACAGTGGCGAGGCCAGAGACTCTGAGTTCCCCTGTCCTCCATGGGGTTCCCACTTCAGCCATGTGTCTCCTCCCCCAGCACCTGTTCGTAGAGAAGATACTCCAAGAACAAGAAGAGGGCTGATCTAATGCGGTCCTTGCCTGCAAGTCAGGGTGGATGCCTTGCTGTTGCTCTCACAGGGCTGAGAACAATTCTTTCTGGAAGGCTTCCCCGCAAGGTGTTCTCTGATGGACTCAGAAATGGCGAGAAGTCACATGAGCCCCCCAGGGAACTCGAAGTGCTGTGTTTTCCACTCGCCACATCCGCCCCTCCCTGCGTGCCCCTGCCCACATTCACTTCCCCAGCGAAGGCAGACTAGGCTGTAGTTTGCCCCAGGGCTTGATGCCAAGCGTGGAGCTGGAGAAGGAGGGCTCGTCTGTGCTCTCGGGGGCTTCCAGCCAGGGGAGGGGAGCAAGGCAGGGCTGGGTACACTGCAGAGACCCAGAGATGCCCCCTGGCTCCCACTCCCTCTCCCATACCACACACACCATTCTCTTGTCCCTGGGTTGCTCTACTGATAATCCCAGAGCAGCAAGGGGCTTAGATGCCCTTTACCACCATACCTGCTGAGATTATGAGTTCAGAAAGGGCAAGCAACTTGCTCATACAGCACAGCAAGTGAGTAACAAAGTCAGGATGATTACCTATGCTCTTTTCTTCCAAACCGCTGCCCTGCACACTGCTGTCTTTTGGCATCCACAAGTCAGACAGAAGCCCCCAGTGCACATACCCTAAGCTTCACGAACACCAAACACATCTCATTTTCTGTATGTAACAAGTATGTTTATCTGGAGAGGGTGAGGAGGTGGCGTGTATGTGTGTGTGCACGTGTGTATGTATGTTGGGTAGAATTGCACATTACTTACTCTTCTCATAATCCTGGAAGTCTGCCTGGAAGAGGAGATATTTTGTCAGTCTTCCAAATGATAGATGTACTTGGTAGACTGATCAAGGAGGGACCCCCGAGACAGGCAGGGTGGGGATTGGACCCAAAATCTGGGGCTGATGAAGGAGTCAGGATGTGTGGTATCAGTGTGAGGCAAGACTGAGCACCTGTCTTGTGTAAGCCCAGTGCTGGCTGCTGGAAACTGCCAGAAGGGAGTAGCATGCTGTCCAGGGTTTCTTTCACCGGTACCGTTGATTCTTTTCCCAGAAGATAAACCAAAGTCACTTCAGCCACCCCCTGCCAAACAACCCATCAGGGAAGAAGAGAGAACAGAGCTTTCCGGTCAACCACAGAGGAGCAGAGCTGGCTGCGACCCAGGGGTTGAGGCACCAACACGCTTCTCGATGGGGCAAGAGGCCCCTTCCACTTCCGGCTGGAAGCTGAGTGCCTCATGAAAGCTGCCCGGATGCCTGGAATCTCCAGAAACCTCATGCAGAGGAAGCTGGAAACAGGAACTGAAACACTGAGATTCAGAAACTTGCTCTGGCAGGTACTGGAAGGAGTCTCGCTGTCCAACGATGGAGGGGCCACTTACACGTGACAGTACCTCAATATCCCAGACTTTTTCAGCCTTGAGACCATAGTTACGATGAAACTTGCTTCTAGCTTCCCATCCCGTGAGACACAGTGGAACCCACGATGGTGGGCGTGCCATGGACAAAGACAGGGCGGGAAAGCCCAACAAAGAAAGGCCTTTGTGTCGTGGTGGAATTAACTTACCACCCCAAGTAAAGAAAATGACTGTACCTGTGCTGGGGTTCTTCTCCAAATGTTCCAATTGCTGTTACGTGGCCTGTTTAAAACGAGGGTATGATATAAAAAAGGACTCTTGAAGGAAGAGTAGTTTATTCATTTATTTTCTAGCCAGCAGCTTCTCTGTTTCCACTGACTTTGCACATTTTCTTGACATTCGCAAAGCTCAGAGAAAACTGTCGAGCTTCTTCTGAGCTGGCGCCTTTCTTCAAAGCGGGGTAGAGTTCAGACGCCCTGCCAACTCAGTGTTCTTAACAGGCTACAAAAGGACATGCACATAATAGTTAAATTTGTAAGAACAAAGCCTGTCCTTGGATCTAGCGTTAGGACACATCTCTTAGGGAATGTGTCACCGCCAACTATTTGGGCTACATGGCACCGGGTGAAAACAAGTTGTATAAGACCATGATTACAGAACTTGACCCATCTGTTTTATGACTTCACCAAAGAAGTATTAAACATAGGAATCCAATCTCATAATTCACTGGTAGAGTCGTTATGTCCATGAGGGAAAATAAGCTGCAGTCATCTTGTATTTTCATAGCACCTGGCAAATTTACAAAACACTTTCACATCCTTTGCCTCATTTGATTAACAAATACTTATCTTCTCTCACCAGAGCCCATTGAACTGGGGAGGTAGATTCCTGTGTGCTGGGCTGCGAAGAAAGCTTAGGGCTCACCCTCTGAGTGCAGGAAGCCTCGGTAACTACCTGCTCCCTGGCGTCTGGGATGAGTTGCACAGAGTCACTCTCATGCTCGTGGGAGCTTGGCACAGAGGCAGAGGGCCTTTCTCATGAAGAGTAGGGGCTCTTCAAAGACCCATCTCTCTAGTTTCAAATCTAGTTTTCAAATCTGGTTCAAATCACTTGTTTGCTGTGTGATCCTAGCTTTGTGTCCCAACTTCTCTGAGCCTCAGATATAATTTGGAGCTAATAATACTTTCTTTGTAGAGTTTTCCTGAGAATTAAAGGAGATATGTTTTTACAGCATCTTATCCAGGGCCCTGCTCAGAATAACCCCTCAATAAACAGCAACTGGTCCCATATTTGGGCACCTCCAGATTCAGTTTCTCTGTGTCACTCCACTGGCACATTCAAGGGCAGAGCCCACGGCCCACTCTCTTTAGTTCTCTGTAACAAGAGCCACCCCAACAGCACAGACCTTACCTCTGGGGGAGTCAGCAGGCAAGTGAACCGGCTCCCTCACTCCCCCGTCCTCCCCACCAGACCCTGCCGGAGCTCAGGACCACGAGGTGCCACTGGAGCAGACTCAGACCCGTCCCCAGCAGCAGTGGAGACGGAGTGGCTGTGGAGAGGGGCTCAGCCAGGGTCCCATCCTGTCCTGCCGGGAATCCTGACCTCCCACCAAACTCCCACACCAAGCCCTGAGGCCCCAAACATGGATCTGGAGAGAGGCTTTGCTCCCTGCCTGGCCTCCTCCAGAAATGCAGTTTTAAGGGTCCAGGCTGGGTGCTTTGTGAGACATGGGGCAGGAGAGGCTCAGAGGGACTCTCGGGGTCCTCCTTCATCTTGGGGAGACAATCACTGGCCCTTGGGTGCTCATGCAAGACCAAGTGTAATCATGGCGACATAGGGTAAGGCTGGTCGCCTCATCTCGGGCACGACTCTCCACTTCATCCCTCCCTCTATTGTTATGGCTGCTGCTTCACACAGCTGGGTATTTACCTGGCGCTCAGAGGTGTTTGAGTTTATGAGCCCCACACGGAGCCCCACACCAGTCACACAGGGGCTTGGTTTCTCTAATGCGATGACACCAGAAAGGACCTAGTCCTCTTGAGACCCTGCCATTCACGGGGCCCTCTGCAAGGCCACTGACACCATCCACCCATCAACATCATTCTTCCCCATCAACAGTATTCTTAGTTTCCCCGTTTTGCCAATGAGAAGACGGAGGCTCCGGGAGTCACTGTCGAAAGTTCCAGAGCTAAAACAGGCAGCCTCTAAAGGCCAGGCCCTTCTCATTACTCTAGGGGCAGAGCTGTCACCTGTGGTTCAGGTGAGGCTGCACAGAGCCAGAGGCCCCCTGGGGCTGACGGAACATGGAAGGAGCCTGGTTCTTCTGGAGGCTGGACCTGGAGCCGGGGCCTCATTCCCATGACCCTTGAGAAATGGAGCCAGCCCTAGGCACGCCCTCCCCACCCCCACACTCAATGACCCAGAGCTCTGACCACCTCAGAACTGCCCGTGGGCTGCCCCCAGGGGTCCTCTTGGTGCTTCACCTCCTACCTCCATACCTCTTCCTCCTCCGTCACTGGGGCAAACTCAGCCCTGTGCCCCCGGCACCCCAGCTCCCTTGTCTGATGGGCGGGAGCAGAGCTGCATCAGTTGCTGTGCTCAGAATTCTCTGCTGGCCCCTGAGCCCGCTCCTTGTTTATGAAGAAATCAGGCGCCACACCTGGGGACCTAGAGAGGCTGCTCAAAAGCTCATCTATGCTCCTGCCCACCCTCAGTCCCTGGAGCCACCTGAGCTGGGAAACATGGCAACGAGAGTCACCTGCCCTCGTTACCTGGCATCATCGTGCACTCAAACATCTCTCCCTCACCAGCCAAATGACACTGAGACTCTCAAGCTTTGGGCTCCAGCTGGAAGACCAGGCTCTTCTACCCATCACGTGCAGAGCCACTCTGTCCCCAGGGTTCACCGAGGCCTCACTGCACAAATGCCCTGGCGTGGCTTCCTCTAGTTCTTTGGGGTCCTGAAATGTGGTGGTATCAAATGATGCTTCTTTATAACTCATCTTCTTCCAGAAGACACCTGATGCTCAGTAGGTGCTACAATATGTAAATACATGTAATACAAGATCAAATTAAATATTAAAAAATGGATGCTAAGGCCCAGACTGTGGTCTTGAAATGTCATTTATCCCTGAAACTAATGAAAGCTTCTTGGAGAAGAGGCTGATTTCAGGTCTGGGCTGGAAATGTACAAGATGAACCTGAAACTTCTTATATTATGTGGCAAGGAAACCATAGAAGATGCTACGGTCTACAGATTGGATGGTAATGATGAGTCAACGTTGAACCAATGCTGGTTTGATGAAGTACCCAGCCATGCTGGCGAGGTGCACATAGCAAGGACCTGTGGGTAGCCTGTCAAAAATGTGGGCAACCTGTAGGAGCTGATGAGGGCCCCCAGCCAGCAAGAAGCCAGGGCCCTCGGTCCTAGAAGTGCAAAGAGATGAATTCTGCCAGCAACCTGAATGAGGCTGGAACAAGGTTTTCCCCAGTGGGGCTTCCAGATGAGCACACAGCCCAGCTGACCCCTGGATGGCAGTCTTGAGATCCTAAGCAGAGGACCCAGCTAAGCTGTGTCCAGACTCCCAACCTGCAGAAACTGTCAGATAATAAATACGTACTGTTGGAAGTTGCTAAGTTTGTGGTACTATTGTTACACAGCAATAGAACACTAACAGAGTTGGGGATCTTCATTTCAGCCACCAGCCACAGGATAGGGAAGGGAGCACATCCCTTCCCCCACTCTACCCTTCTTCCAATACAGTCATTCCCAGCTGAGCAGACGCCGACGACCATGGCTTGGACCCAGGGACTCCGGGAGGAGATGAGAAGAGCCTCATGTCTCCTCAGCCCCCTTCCTCCAGGAGGTTGCCCCACCTGCCACAGCCTTTCTAGATAAGAAGACACAAAGCAGAATTGTTCGTCACTGGACAGGGAGAAGCCAGGAGTTGCCTGGACATTAGCAGTTGGGCCAGACCAAGGCAGACAGTACATCTGTGACTTGGGTCAGCTCATGCCCCTCCTCCAAGACAAAACCGACTGGGCCACTCGCTTGTAACTTTGCTGGGCAAACTGGGGCTTTGGGGGTTAGAGCTATGAAACAGAGAATCCCAAAACAAGCAGGAGGAGGCAGGGGTTGAGGAGGCTGAGGGAAGAGTTTATTGTATTTTTGTCTTACAAGGAAGAGACCACTCAGATGCCCCGGATGCTCTCTTGCTGCTGCCTCCACCCAGCCTCGCTGGTCTCCCCGCTCCATGGGGTGTGCCAAGAGTGATTCCAGCTCCGGGCCTCCACTCTTGCTGCCCCCGTAGCCTGGAGCATCCTTCTGCTGGCATTTCACAAGGCTGGTTCTGTCTCTCTGCTCCAAAAGGGAAATAAACTCCCCTGCTTCAGAGAGGCCTCATTTGACCCTCTCTAACTCAGATACCACTCACCGTCCCCCACCCCAGATATCTCTATTACCATGTTTTATTTTCTTCACCATATCGCCATCTGAAGTTGCTATTTATTTATTCTTTTCTTTATTATTTCTCCCTGTAGAATGCAAACTCCAGCCTTGTCTGTCTCATTCATAGTTGTTTCCCCGAGCACCAAGCACAGCGCCTGACCTGTAGTAGAGCCCAATAACTGTTTGTGGAATGAATGAGCTCTCAGTGGGTGCCGTCTCCATTCTAGGGGCTTCTCCTGTGTCACAGCATCTCATTGGAAGCACAGTGTCGCATGCAGGTCAGCCCTGCTCGCCGGCTCCAGGGTAATTTCACAGACTCTGAGCCCGACTGTCAGGCTTTGAAGTACAGGTCTGCCTCTTCCTAGCTGTGTGACCTGGGACAAATAACTCAACCTCTCTAAGTCTTTATTTCCCCCTCTGTGAAACAAAATAATAATAAAAGTACCTATCTTGTAGGCTATTATGAGAAAAAGAGGAGATTCACACAAAGTGCCTGGCACAGAACTAACACTCAATAAATATGAGATTTTCCAACCTTGAGCCAACAGCACACCCCCTTTAGCAATATGACACTTTCTCGCCCTGCTGGCTAAGCTCCCTTTTTGGCTTTATCTTTTTTTTTTTTTTGAGGAAGATTAGCCCTGAGCTAACATCTGCCGCCAATCCTCCTCTTTTTGCTGAGGGAGACTGGCCCTGAGCTAACATCCGTGCTCATCTTCCTCCACTTTATATGTGGGATGCCTACCACAGCATGGCGTGCCAAGTGGTGCCATGTCCGCACCCAGGATCCGAACCGGCGAACCCCAGGCGGCTGAATCTGAACGTGCCGACTTAACCGCTGTGCCACTGGGCCGGCCCCTTGGCTTTATTTTTTGTTTTAATTTTCACCCAATTTTTATTTCCCCTTTGTCCTGCTGTTCTGACCCATTTAATTAAATATATTTTTTTGTTTGACTTAGAATATATAAGACAAGAGCATAAAACCCAACCATACCATTTGACACATAATTAGCCATCTCTTAATACCTTTTTTGTGTTTAGCTTTCTCTGTCGGGATGCCCTTTCTCGTTCCTGATATTGGCTGTTAGATTGATGTTGGACCTTTTTCTCTGGATCAATACCAACAAAGGTTTGTCATTTTTACTGGTCTTTTCAAGGACCAATTTCTAGCTTTGTTTACCCTCTCTTGTATGTATTTCCCCACATACTTTTCAACCAAGGCATAATTTATACATAATACAGTGCACAGACTTCATGCATACAGTTGTCTGAGGTTTAGGTCTTACATTCAAGTCTTTAATTTTTACATATGGTGTAAGATAATGGTCTACTTTCATTCTTTTGCTTGTGGCTGTCCAGTTCCCAACACTACTTATTGAAGAGACTTTCCCTTCTCCATTGTATGTTCTTGGCTCCCTTGTTGAAGATTAGCTGTCCATAGATGTGTGTGTTTATTTCTGGGCTCTCGATTCTGTTCCGTTGATCTGTGTGTCTGTTTTTCTGCCAGTACCACGCTGTTTTGATTACTCTAACTTTGTAGCATATTTTGAAATCAGGGAATGTGATGCCTCCAGCTTTGTTCTTTTTTCTCAGGATTGCTTTGTCTATTCAGGGTCTTTTGTGGTTTCACATAAATTTTAGGATTCTTTGTTCTATTTCCATGAAAAATGTTATTGGGATTTTGACTGGTGTTTTTGAGTCTGGACAGAGTGATGCACAGGACAGAAAACTGCTTGGTTGGGACAAGGCTGAGCACCATGACTCTGTGCCTTTTGGGGGACTCAGGGCATGTCAGTAACTCATATACCTCTATAGGTTGCAGAGAAAGTGTAGGGATTACCTCTAGGTAAACAGAGGCTGCAGGTCAGAGCTGAATTCGAACTGAATGAAAAGCCCAGAGGTGAAGCAGGAAGTGAGAATCCAAATGATTTGCCTGTAGGTTTTGGGGTAAAAAATGTTAAAAAAAAAAACGCTTTCCAAGGAATAGATGAGAAAACTGAGGCTTGTCGATGGGATCTCTTCAAAGTTAAATATCTAGTGAGAGACAGAAGGAGGATTTAAACTTAGACCAGCGAGCCTCCACATTCCACACTCACCTGGCCACCTGACCCGTGCCTTGAGAGCACTCTCTAGTGCCCACAGACCTCGGCCCCAGCTGAGAGCCAATGGGAGAGGTAGGGGCTTGGCCAAGTTCCAGAAGGAGACAAACACAGCCATCTCCAGGCATGGCATAGCCCCCTCCCTGACTGACGCCGCCCTCCCCTGGATAGCTCTGGGGGAGTTCAGGGTCACTGATGAGAAACAGCCCCTTGTTGGCAGGCATGGCAGCCCTGGGGACACAGTGGTAAGCAAGGGCCAGGATTGGAGCTCGTTTACTGGCCCCAACTCCAGCCTCATCACAGACCTTTCAGGGATGTTATGGGGACAGAGGGCATGAGTTTTCTCCCTCTGGATCCCAGAACCATCTTTGTCTGATCTGAGGAGGGGACGATGGGGAGAGAGGAGGCTGTTGAACACACAAAATATACTGAGTACCTACTGTGTGCCAGACACTCTGCTGTGGGCCTTACACAAGGGACCCGCTTTGAATCCAGGTGAGAGGGGTTCAATGATTCACGCACGATCACAGAGCTAAAAAATGGCAAAGCCATGACTCTGAATCCAAACCCAGTGCTCTTTCCACTACTCCACACTGCTTCTGATCACACAGGGGCCTGGGAACCAGGCTTCAGAGGCAGCACTGTGTAGCTGTCAAGAACAAGAGCTCTGTGTTGGGCTGCCCAAGTTCAAATCCAGCCCCACCACTTGCTGGCTACATGATTTGGGGAAAACTGTTTAATCTCTCTGTGCCTTCGTTTCCTCATCCGCGTCCTTCATAGCACCTACTTCACAGGGTTGTGTAGAGATTAAACAAAGTAAAATACACACAACAAGTAACTCAGGGTCTACAACATGGTGAATGCTCCATGGAAGTTGAACTTTTATTAGTGGACCACATGCTGCATTGAACATGGCTTTCCCTGGGTCTCTGAATGGTGATTCTAAGTGTGGAGAGAAATGGGAGTGGTGGAGGGAAGAAAAGAGAGAGGATGGAACCCTCAGTAGTAGCTGCATCTCAACTCAGTTTGGAGCTTGTCGTGCAGGGAATAAAACAGCAACAGCCACCACACGTCCTTACAGCGTAGTTCTCTACCTTTGCAAACACATTGTCACACACTGTCTCATTTTAGCCTCATAACAACCCTGTCTGGTGGGTACTATTATCCCCATTTTGCCATCAAGGAAATGGAAGCTCTGAGAACCTAGGTCATCCCCAAGTCGGGTAGCAGGGTGGGAATCCCAGGTGGGTGGCCGACTGAGTTACTCTGACCACCTGCAGAGAAGCAAGACCTCAGAGGCAGCAGGGCCTGCAGGATGACCTGTATGAGTGCTTCTCAAACTTGAGCATGCATCAGAATCTCCTGGAGGGCCTGTTAAAAACACAGATTGCTGGGCCCACCCCGAGAGTTTCTGATTCTGTAAATTGCACTGGGAGTTGGTCCAGCCCAGCGCCCTCGACTTGTGAACAGCAGCGACATCTTGTGGTGAGGAGGGGAACGAACTTTGGGCTCCCTGCGAACCTCAGCCTCCGCGGTGGCCCATAGGTCCAGGATGACACCGGACCAGGGCAGCAGCGCCCAGATGGAACCTAATAGACCCAGTCCTTGCCCCCGAACGTGCAGGGGCCTGCCTGCCTCATTTTACCCTCGAGACTGGGAACTTCCAGCTTCATTTCTAACTTCCTTTATCCTCATTTTCATGAATAAGTTCCTTCCCTGGTCTTTCCACCCCCAAAAAGTGAAGGCCTGTGAACCAACCCTTTGAAGTCTCAGCCACAGAGGGTGTGACTCCCGAGTCAGGAGTCTGGCTTCTTGAAACCGGTACCTCACTTAACAATTGCTTTCAGCCCAAAGGGGCATTTTAAAACGTGAACTCTTACCCCTGGCAGCTTGACATCAAACCTTGGCAGGATTTGCTGACTGATTAGGATTGTAGTAATGATTCGTGAGCGGGTAGAAAAGGGGGCCCATAGGCCTGGGCTGTGCCAGCCCTATTTCCTCTGCTCCTGTAGTGGTTAACTTGGTAGGTCGGCGTGTAAGTTTCTCCGGCATTGGGCAGCCGTGGGGAAGTAAAGCAAGGCCGGGCCTGTGTCTGAAAGACCTGGGTTTGATTCCCTGCTCGGCCGCTGAGCTGTGAGACCCTGGGCACCTCGGCATTCCGAGTTTGTTCATCCGGAAAATGGGGAAGATGAAATCAGTCATTTATGCAAAAGCGCCCTGCGGTGCCTGGCACAGGGAGGTGGGCACTGGATGGACACTTGATGAGACGAGGCCAGCGTGCGGCGCCTCGAGGCAGGGCGCCGAAAAGGGAGGTGGCGTGCGGAGTGGAGAAGAGGAAAGAAGTTAATGGTTCGATACCCTCTCCTACCGGGACCCCCAGCCGAGGCGCCTCGTGACCTCGCCCCTGCCTGGGCCTCTGCTTCCTGTGGCAAAACGAGCAGCTGGATGCACCTCCGAGGATCCCTCCCCATCTGAGGCCTGTGTAACTGTGGCTTCATGCCAGAAGCAATTAATAACAACCTGGTTAGCGGGGACGGCTGGGGTGCGGAGGGAGTGGGGTGCTGCCCCCAGTCCTGGTGACCCCGGAAGGAAGAGGAGCGCAGGCCACCCACCGTATGTCTCCCCTCACTCTGCGCTGTGCTCGACCCGATGCTGAGTCACTGCGGCCTCGACCAGCTCCCTCCAGTCCCGACCTCTCCGGGACCGGCTCAGCCTCCCGCGCCAGCCCGCAGCCTCTGCCCGCCCCCACCCACTACGCGCCGACCTCGGCGCCCTGCGGCTCGCAGTCAACAGGGGGCGCCCGCCTGGCCGGGGCCTGGGGTGGTGTGAGAGTCAGCGAGGAGGCGGCGCCTTCCCACAAGCCATAAACCCTCCCTCCTGGGATGACTAAGCGGCTTAGCCTTAGACCTCAACACCCCACCCCCTGCTCTGGACCTGCCCAATTTCAAAAAGTGGCCTGGAAGGTTACTCAGGGAGCCCAGGTCAGGAGGTGAGATGGTCAGCCTCTTGCCCAGCCCTGTCCAGTGGAACTTTCTGTGATGATAGAGCTGTCCTATATATGGGCTGTCCAATACAGTAGCTATTGAGCACTCCAGTTGCTCAAAATGTGCAGTGGAGGAATTTTTAATTTCATTTTTATGAATTTAAATAGCAACATGTGGCTAGCAGCTGGAGTCATGCCCCATCATTCCTTCTCAGCCCCTTCCCCCCCTCAAAAAAAAAATTGTTCTGGAAAATACCGGATAAATTAGTTGATAAAGGATAAATTCGTTGATAATAAGAAGCATGTAACTGATACGATGTAAAACATTGTTACCCTCCCTCCACCGGGTTCAGGACTTCATGCCAAAGAGCACAGGAACTGGTAGTAGATTTCACAGGGGCAGGAGACTCTCCCAGCACCTTGAGGCCCCTCCTAAGGTTAAAGCGTTCTTGGGTGCCAGGAGGGCTCCGCCAGTTCTGCTGTGGGGGCTATAAAACCACCAGGGGATATGCTGAAGAATTCCAGTGTCTCCTACCTCCAAATCTCAGGGAATTCTGCTTTCTCTAATTCCCCATCATGAGATTGAGGAGGTCACTCAGCATTTAATCCGGCCCCTACCTGCCAGCAGGTCAAAGGTCAGTGTGCCTGTCCAGTCAGATTTCACTTTAACTGCAGTGGTGGCTGTGATGTGACTTCACCGGGCGGGCTGACCCCAGGCACCGTCCCTGCATTGAGTGGAGTGAGAGAGGACCTGGGGCATGCTGTAGTCCAGGGGATGAGGCCATAACAGCAACCGGAGATAGGAGCCCAGATTGACTGTCCCCAAAGCCCAGAGCCAGTGGGGTACAAATCTGCCCACATCATCCCTGTGCCTTTCCTCAGTCTGACCCTCTGAACCCCAAGGAGTGGCTGAGAGGGTGCAGGTGGGTAAAAGGGACAGGCAGTGGACATTAGTGCAGGCACTGGAGTGGCGGGTGCTGGGAGAACAGGGTTCTGACTCTAGTTGGTCGCTGCATCCCTGTGGGATGACACCTAATTTCTCTGTGTCTCAGTTTCCCCAGGTGTAAATGGCACTAGTAGTAACTGGGCTGCCTCAAAGGGTTGCTCTAGGATTCGAATCAGATAACAGATGTTCATTCATTAATCTATTCATCCACTAAATGTTTGTTAAGAACTGGCCTGGAACATGACAATCTGTCTTCTCAGTGGGAGCAGAAAGATCAAGAGGGACCCCTGTGGGAGCCGCTGCCCTTGGCGGCTTAAACACTGAACACTGGCGATTGTGCACACAGGCGTAGCACCAGACTTTGTGAAACTGTGTGACATAGGCCTGCTTAGGGGCAGCAGAGGAGGAATGAACCAGCAGGGGAGGAGTGTGCTGCAATGCAAGGGTGGAGGAAGGAGGAACAAGGGCAAGGGGGTTGAGGAGGCTGGCTGGCCCCGATGGCCTCTCAGGCTCTGTGAGCTCACTGCTGAGCTGCTAGTCCCAACAGTGCCAGGCCTAGTTTCTCCCGGAAGCTCCTGGGGAATCATCCAGCTGGGTGTGACCTGACAGCCCACATCTGCCCCGCCAACTCATGGGCCTCTCAGTACTGTCCCCAGGTTCTTGCCTCCATCTCCTCTCACTTCCTCACCCTGGCCTCACTGTCACTTTCTCCCTTACCTGCTTTCTCCCAGCCTCAGCGGCGAGGGTTTGGAAATGGAGAAGCCAGCAGAAAACCCACCTAAGGAACCCCCCCACCCCAGAATCCAGCCTTACTCCTCATTTTGGGCCCAGGCTTTTTGGGACCTTTCCCTCTGCTAGAGATTCTACCAAGAGAGCATGAACCAGCCTGGCCAGATGGTACCTTCCAGGCAAATGAGGGGCTGGACCAGGGTGAGAGGCAGGGTTTTCTCATCAGGGGCAGGCACTGTGCGGGGGACTCCTGGGTGCAGGGGGTAGTGAACCAGCCTCTCTGGTCAAAATGAGCTGGGACCATGGAAGGCAGAGGTAATAGAATGGTCTAGGGAAGCGAAGATGGTGTGGGGCAAGCCTGATGTCTGGTCTAGAGGCGGTGGCTTGACATCCCTCTGAGAGAGGCTGGCATATCAGCCTGATGCCCCCAAGTTCAGACTCAATCTTGTAACATTTCTCCCATCAGGCTGGGAACTTCCCAAACACACAAGCCATGTTCCCTCTTCATCTTACATGCTCAACATGCTACATAAGAAGTTCATCCTTTAGAGCTCCATCAGCGCTCACTGAGCACCTGCCGGCCCATGGGCCAGGCCTGTTGGGAGAGTAGCAAGGCACGAGCTGCTCCTGGGCATCCTGAGCAGCTCGCTTAGCCAGTCTGGGCCCCAGTTCTACCAGTTATCAAGCTTGGCCTCCTGGGCATACAGGATTTGGAGAAGCTCAAGGGCCGTTTTCCATGCAACTAAACAACCTTCACTCTCCACCTCCTTATTGCCTTCTGGGACAGGCACGGACCCAGAATCCCTCTCTCTGGATGTTCACATGAGCCTGTTGGCATAGATGGAAATAGATGGAGGTTCGGCAGCTGATGTGGGACCTGGCAAGGTCCTGCTACCTGACTCCCCACTTCCCTCCCTCCCCAAATGGTTGCAGCCAGAAGTCAGCCAGTCAGCACTGTGGGTTGAGCACCTCCTGTGCACAGAGCTGGGTGCTCAGGATATGGTAGTCAGCTTTAGTTTTGTCTGCCCGTCATCCCTGCCCCCTTATTCTGGCAAAAGCATTCCAGTTCTGAACCACGCACTTGTAAGTCTGTAAGATTCCTGTGGGTCTCATCACCAGAAGTTAGCACCTGGCCCAGGCCTGGCCAGTAAGAGATTTCACCCCACTCCCCACCCTGGCCACAGCAATCAGTGCAGGGGTGAGCATTGGAACTTTGCTGGAGCTAGTGGGGGAGAAAACTCTCTGCTGGTGGAACGTATGAACCTGAGACTGCAGTGGGCTCTTTGCCAACTCAGGCAGAGAATCAAGGCAAGGAACAGAGAAAGACCAATTCCTGAGGATGTCGCTTGAGCTCTGCTGCCAGGAATTGGCAAGCTATGTAAGCATCTACCATTCCTTTTTTGCCTAAGATAATTTGAGTTGGATTTTCTGTCACTTGGAAATAAAAGAGTGCTGGCTGAAATGGGGACAGGAGGGTACAGGGAGAAATAGAGGAAGTGGGGAAATGTGGTTTCCGTCCTTGGGTGTCTGAACACATGACCTTGCATTTTTTAAAAACTTTGTGTACCTATGTGTGTGAAATATACATTCAGAAAAGTTCTTATACTGTTTGATTTCTCTACCAAGTAATACATATTCATAACGGAAAATTTACCAAAAGAAAAACTGAGGGGAGGTTGTTTGTATCCCACTATCCAATGTTACTCTTTCTCGGTGTGTCTAAAAATGACAGTCGGGTCATACTGTACATATCACCTTAGTCGGTTTTTCTCCCCAATTACCAGTACATGGCGATCTTCTTCAGGAACCTAAAAAAGAAATCGTTAGGAGCTAAGTTTCATGGCACAACAGAGTTCACACGTGTCTCACCACCTGGCCTCCCATCTTGTTTCAGAAAGAAAGAGAGGACGCCATCTGTGGACAAGAAGTAGTGATTTTTCTCCACCCCATCATCTTCAGGGGAAGTCTAAAAAATAGAGCATTCATTAATTCACTCGTTTAACCAGCGAGTATTTAGGTGCCTGCCATGTGCCAGCCCCTGTACTGTGAGCTTGAAGTGTGATAAACAAAACCAGACATGGTCTCCCCTTTCATGGAGCTTGTGGGATGGTGAGGAAGAGTCATTCATAAAATACTCACTAAACAAATGTGACACATGAGCTGTGATGGGTGCTACAAAAGCCTAACATACGAGGATCTGACTCCCTCAGGGAGGCTGTCCTGGGGAAGTGGGGTTCAGGCTGGAATCTAAAGGATGAAAAGGTGCTACCCAGAGCAAGGGAGGGAGGTGAGCATTTCACACAGAGGAACAGCACAGGAAAGGTGCTGTGGCTGGAGAGAGCATGATGAGAGACTATGCAAAGGTCCGTGTGGCTGGAGTGCAGAAAGAGAGAGTGTGTGTCATGTGACATGAGAACAGGTGGCAGAGGGGAGGAGCCAGATGACCTAGCACCTTGGAAGGCATATTAGTAAGTTTTGTCTTTATCCTAAGAATAAAGGGAAGCCACTGGGGTTTCCCTGAGCAGGTGTGTATGTGTGTGACATGACTGGATCTGTGTTCTGCAAAGGCCATGTGACTGCCTCGTGAGGAAGGGATTGCACAGGTCCAGTGTGGACTCAGGGGCACCAGGTGGACGGCTACTGCCGTAGCTGAGATGTGAAAGGTCAGGGTGGCTTGCACGAGGGTGATGATATAGACAGTGGAGAACAGAGTGGGGAGTGGAGAAGTATGTAGGAAACAAAATCAGTAGGACTTGGTAACTGACTGGATACGGGGTGTGAGAGAGGATGTCAGGGAGATTCTTGGGTTTCTTCTTGGCTTGCTCAACTGAGGAGCTGCTGCTACCCGTCACGGAGACTGGAAACGCTGAAAGAGAACCAGGCTGAGGAGAAGACGACGTGTTCAGTCTTAGACACGTTGAGTTCGAGGAACCTTTGTGACATCCAAAAAGAGAGGTCAAGTAGGCAGTTGGATGTCAATCAGGAGCTCAGAGATCATGTGTGTGAGTCATTCGCAAATTGTGTGCACTGACTCGAGAAACAACCAGGGGTGTGGGTTCTGACCTCAGCTCCCTGTGCTTCACTGCCCCTCTCCAGGACTCAGTGTCCTCAAATGTTTGATGAGAGGTGGACCAACACTCTGTCCAGCTCCAACAGTCTCTGAATCTATGAGCATAGGAGGATAAAGTGTTGCCCAAACGTCCTGGATTCCCCCCAAGAAAACAGGGGAAACAAGTCTCCCAATTTGGGGAGTATTCCTGGCTGCGTTGGGCTGGCTGTTGGGATGATCTTCTTGTGACCCTGGCTGTCCCTTCCCTTGTCACATCATAGACCATCCTCAGCATCCGAGATTCCTATTCTTGGGTGTGAAACCCAGGCCCTCATCCTTGTTTGAATGGAAAAGTGAACTGCATGAGCTGCTGTAGTGCATGGTGAGGCAGATTCTCCGAGGAAGGTCAAAGTCAAAGACATGACCTGTGGAACAAAGATGCTTCTTGCCACAGACCCTGCAGGACACTTCCCCCAGGGTTTTCCTCTCCTTCCTTGCCCCCAGCCTGCTCTCCCCTGAACTTGCCGCTCTCTGCACTCTTCCCAAAAATTAATTGCTGGGTTTCCATGCGGTGTTTGCTTATTTCACAAGCTATTTGGTTCCTGATGATGTCCCAGGTTCTATTAACCCGTTTTGGCCAGAGTAGCCCATGGAATAGTGTCTTCCTGGAACTGTTTGACACCCAACTCCCTCTCCTGAGTCCTGGCCAAGGGCTAGGAACCATTCGCTCAGGGCTCGTTATTAATGCTTACTGTGTGTTTACACACTGGAGATAGAAAATGAACAAAATCCTATCCTGACCCTGGAAAAAACTTCCTTCCAATGGGTTTGAAGTGTGATCTAAATTCATTACCAGCCTCTTCACCATCATAAAGCCTGTTTTTCGCTCACTCAGCTTTTGAGTTTGACCCAAAGATCATTGATGCTAGTGGTTATCATTTACTGAGGGCTTATGATGTACCACTCTTGATGTTAAGCCCTTGACGTTATTTATCTCATTTAATCTTCGAAACAATCTGTGAAGTAGGTTCTGTGTCTCTCACTTTACTCTTGACGGCCTGGAAGAGATGAAGTCACTTGTCTGAGTTCAAACAGCGGGGATTCTAACCCGGGTGTAGCCTGACTTGAAAATGCCAGGCTCTCAGCACCCGGCTCTGCCACCTTTGTTGGGATAGCTGAGTGTTTCTTGCCTGAAAACTTGCTGTGAGGCACAGAGTGCCAGTTTAATGAGAATGTTGGCCCCCGAAGTGCAGGAGCCTTGTCTTACTCAGCCCTCATCCCCAGTGCCTGGCAAATATTTGTCCAATCAATCTGAATGAAGGAAACACTTTGAAAAGCCCTCTCCCCACCCACTATCATCGCACACAGCTTTGAAGTTATCACCTGCAACGTGTTAAATACATTGATAACCTAATGAGAGTGGATCTCTGGCTGAGGAGCTCGGAGTACCCTCCAGGGGAAAGGCCCAAAGTAGTCGTTTATTAAGCTATCAGTAAATGCACAGCTACCTGCATTTCTCAGATATGTTTGAATTTCTTTCTTTTATACCAAGGAGGCTTGTTCTGTGCCAACACTTTCATTGGCCAGTGACCTTTAATAAAGGCAAAAGGTTTTTAGCAAACAATGAAGCAACAGTTTTGAGAAGAGTAAATTGAAGCAAAGTTCATTATTTTCTAAATTTGCTTTTCTGTTGAGACCTTTTGGTGTTGGCATGGCTGTATTCGAAGGCTCCCGAGCCGTTCAGGTCAAAGCCCTCTCTCCTTCATACACTCCAGTCCCATCCCTTGTCTCCCCTCCACGCCTCTCCGACATCAGACTTGCCCCAGCCTCTGGGGCTTTGTCCTTGCAGTTCTCTCAGCTCGAATCTCCTTTCACTTCCTCTTTGCCTGGTTAAATATTATTCATCCTTCAAATTCAAGCAAGTCTTCTTGAGTGCCCCCACTGCCCGCCCCCTGACTTCCCCGGCACACCATCTGAGGTCAGTGCCTCATCTGTATTCCCTGTGACACCAGTAACATAACACAGCAGTGCTTTCTTGTCTTTATCCCACATTCCACCCACCCAGACACCCTCTCTGTCCTGGTCTCCCCAGCAACAAGCGGAGAGCCTAGCCCATGGTGGGTATCATGAAATAGCATTGTGGTCGATTGCTTTACCACCTTATCAAATAGTTGTAGACTCACTTACTGGGTACCTACTATGTGCCAGGTCCCTAATGGGTATCATTCCTAAGCCTTGCAACAGCCTTGCAGAGTGGGTTTGATCACTCGTTTAATGAGAAGGGAGCTGGAGCTCAGAGAGGTTCAGTAATGTGTCAAAGGACACACAGTTAGAGGCAGAGCCTGGATGTGAGCTCAGGCCTTTAGGACTCCAAAGCCTGTCTCCTTTTCCTGCTGGCTCCTGGGCTTCAAGTTTCCCAAATCTCTGTCATCTCCAAATTCCAGATTTTACTGCAAAAGAAAATGTGCTTATCAGCTGGGTGACCTTAGATAAATCACTTGACCCCAATTGGTCTCAGTTTTGTCAAGTGTAAAAGAGGGGTGAGGGGTGGGCCACCTGAACTCCAAGGTGCCCTGTAGCATCGAGGTTGCACAATTGGAGACAAAGTGGAGCTTCACCTGAAGGCAAACAGCACCGGAGCGTAACCTGGCTAGCGTGGTGTTTTCTAATCTGTGGATGCACGCGGAGCCCTGGTGCGTGTGTACAGATCCCATCCATGCCTTCTAGTTCCTGTGAGTGTGCACGCAGCCCATGAGTGTTCCAAACTGTGCGTGTGCAAAGAACTCCTGAGTCTGCCAAAGCTGTGGGTGTGCCAGGCAGCTAGATTGCTTGTTTTCTGATTCTGGAAATTGTCTCTTGCCTCTTCTAGGCTGGCTTCTCCTCAGGAGAGATGAACTCAAGCTGTTCGCCAGGAGTTGAATCAACAGCTCCTGGGCTGCTCCTGCTGGCCTTGGCTTGGCCATGCCTGCTTTCTGGGGTGTGGAGACCTCACCAATGTGCCAAGCACTTTCTCCTGCTGCCCTCCAGCTGTGCTGCCGACCACTGTCTGCTCCTCAGGTGGTGGAGCCTGTGTTTCTAGGAGCATAAGGCAGAGGTCCCACTCCCCACGCAGAACAGAGTGGGCCTGTCAGCAGCAGTGGGGGAGCTGGGTTATCAGTGGGGAAGGGCCCTGGAAAGGCTAACAGGACTATGGGTCATAATTATATATTCATGATAAAAAAATCACAGAGGTGGCAAGACAGTGAGCAAAGAAAACTGAAAGACACAAGGAAAAAGTGCAGACGTAGGACCTCCACAGTCCTCCACATTTCCAGGGTGGAGATGAGTTCTCTCCAGGTCAGGCAGAGTCCTTGCCCCAGGGCACTCTGGGATTAGCCGCCCTTGACCAATCAGAAGCCACCTAGGGTGCAGGCACCCCAGGGCTACCCAAGAGTCTGCTCAGGACCCCGTTCTTGTTTGATCATGAGCCCAGCCAGCCACTGTGAATACATTGGGCTCTGTCCCAGACGGCCCCCTCTCTCCTGTCCAGAACTTCCTCTCCCCCGAGGTGGGCTAGGGCTGTGGCTGAAGCGGGGCAGGATGGGTGGGAGTGCAGGGCCACTGGAAGTGAAAGGCATTTGATGTCAAAGCCTACTTTCCAGCAGGAAACAAAATGTCACAAGAATTCAGGAGGAGGCACCTCATCTGGTTTCCTTCCTTCCGGGCACTGGGCTAGAAAAAAGTCTGGAGCCAGAAAGCTCCTCATTCCCACTTACCCTGCATCCCTCCGCCCCCATCCTCCTAGCAGGGGGGCTCCCCTTCTCCCACACACCCTCCCCTACCCCTGGCTTCCCTACCATGGGGACCCCATCAGTCTCAGGGCAGAGGGTCCTCATCCTGGCAGCCTCTGCCCAGACAGGGCTGTGATAGAGAGGGAGCTGGGTCCACTACCCGCCTCCCCCTCCCCCCTCCCAACCAGGGCTTGCAGGCCCCAACACTTTAGAGAAGGAGGGAGGGGAGAGAGTGGGGCCTGGGGGAATCTCCCTGGGCTACACTCTAGACAGTACTAGGAAAGCATGCAAATGCCATGCAAAAATAGCATGCAAATTAGCACATCCTCCACCGATTCATCCTCTGTCCTTCCTCCCATAGGGTCCCATGATCCTTTAGGCTGAAGGGAGAGCCTTTCATATTCTCCCCCCCAGCAGCCTCGGGGAGCTTTATTCTGCCTTCCCTCCCCCACCCCTCACCCCCATCCTTCCCCATCCTGACCCTGCCCCACCCGCTGCCTGACCTTTGTGGTTTGAGTTGCAGTGTGTTTGCAGCTTTGGCTGCGGCACCTTCAGGAGGGGCCTCTTCGAGGGTTCAGACCCTAAAACAGTGACGGGGTGGAGGGGAAGCGGAGGGGCCTTGCCTGGGCACCCATTCCCAGCTTTAGACCCCTTGGCAATTTGCTGGGAAGTCCATGGCTCTCCAGGCAGGGAGTGGCCAGGATGTGCTCTGCCGCTGGTGGGGTCACCTGGCCAGACCCCTATTATATGATTACTGTGACTGTTGCTGTTGCATCATCAGGAAAGGAGCCCTGGTGCCAGCGTGGGATTCTCGGCAAAGAAGCAGAGTGGGATTAGTGGTAATCATTGTGCAGTGCATACATATGTCAAAACATCACATTGTATACCTTAAATATACACAATTTTTATTTGTCAAAAGTAAAAAAAAAAAAAAAGAAAGAAAAGAAGTAACCCTGAATTGAGATAATCAGCTAAGTTTAAAACTTAGCGTTTGAAGAGTTAAATGTTAAGCAGTTGCTGAAAGCTACCTACGTTGGCTTTTTAGTGGGCTGCTCCGGGCCCTGCACCCACAGGGAGCTATCTCAGGCTGCCTTAGAGGGTCAGAAATGGAGCTCTGTGCCCTCTGTTCTCAAAGTGCCAGGCTGGGTCTGTGACTGACCTCAGTGGGGCAAGCTCAGTGGCCCTGCCTCCTCCCCAGGAGGGTGGGTACCAAGGTACCTCCCCTTCCCTGAACTGGAAGAAATCTCCCGTATCCAGTGCCTTCCCAAGCTTGGCCCAGACTCGAACTGGGCCTGGCGACAGCTGTGGGGTAGGGAGGGAAGCCTAACGACCAGACCTCTTAGCTTGACCTGGCCTGGGACAGGAAATGCTTGAGCCAGTTTCAAAGGCTTTCTAGCCAAGGGAAGGAAGCCGCTGGGGGTGGGTCCCCAGGGCAAGCCAAGGCCTTCCAAAGGGAGGAGTAAGTGCGAATGCCAAGCTGGAGCTTCAGGGAGAGGGTCCCAGACCCTGCCCGTGGCTGGGCTGTAGCAGCCAGAGGGATCAGTGAGCAGGACCCAGAGGTGCCCCTAAATCCAGCACTCGTGGACAATTGAACTTGTGGCTTCCACACTAGCCATATCTTCTTCAAGGCTTGGCCTCTGGGCTGGGAGACAAGTGGCTCTAAGTGACCCCCATTCCTGTGACACCAGGTAGAACTCCATCCCCAAACCCCTAGGGGTAAAATTCTTTCTTTTCTTTTCTTTTTTTTTTTTTTAAATATTGGCACCTAACAACTATTGCCAATCTTTTTTTTTTCTTCCTTCTTCTTCCCCTCAAGCCCCCTGGTACATAGTTGTATATTCTAGCTGTGAGTGCCTCTGGTTGTGTTATATGGGACGCTGCCTCAGCATGACCTGATGAGCGGTGCCATTTCTGTGCTCAGGATCCAAACCAGTGAAACCCTGGTCCCCCGAAGCGGACCGTGCAAACTTAACCGCTCGGCCATGGGGCTGGCCCCTCTCTCTCTTGACAAGATTTTCAAGAACAGTGACTTTGCAGCTCACCTTGGTACCCACCTTTCAATTCACATCTAACTCGAGTCACTTCAGCTGCAGTCTAAGTCATTTTTTTTAAATTTGTTTTCAGGAAAGAGAATACTGAGTCTGAAAGGGATCTTGATACAGTCAGGCAGATGGTCTCCCGCGCCTCACACTGGGGCTTCCTGGATCAGCCCAGGCAGGGGACCCCTGGTATCCTGCCTGCCCACACCTGACTTCTTCTCTCTCCTGGAGAATAAGTGACTGAGCACTCATCCTGTGCCTTTTGCTGATGTCATTATGAGCCTCACCCGGTCAATCAGCAGAACAGCCCTGGGAAACAGCGTGTGCTCCTACCAGCCACATTTGACCAACAAGGAAACCAAGGCTTGGCAAGCTCCAATATCTTTCTCAAGGCCTCACTGTTAGTAAAGGACAGAGCCAGGACCAGAATCCAAGTTTGACTGACCCCTTCATGATCACTCTGGGCCCCCTTTCCTTCATTCTCCCCACATGCTCCAAGGTCATGATGGCAGAGGTGAGCCCACCAAGTAAGGACTACATTGACCTTTCTCTTTTTTTGACTGTGGACACGCTATGGGCAACATGACATCTGTGGCAATGATAGGGCAAGTGTCCCTGGAAGACAACTCTCCAAGTTAATTGGGTCAAGCCCCTCTTCCATTCACCTCTCTCCAGAAACCTTCCGGGCCTGGTTACTGCTTCCTCTCCCAAGATTTTTAGTCCTTTAGCGTCTTCAGTGGGGCAACAGATGTCATGGGCTATCTTACCCACCTCTCCTCTCTCCCTGGGACCAGAGTGCTTGACCCATCTCCTCAAAGTAGATACTAATTCCCATGGAAGGGAGGAGGTAGGGAGCTGAAGTGGAGAGCTGGGGAGGAGGGACAGATTAGATTCTACTGTGGCAGGTGGTTTTCCAGCCATAAATTCATTGTGGAATAAATAGCACCTCCCACCTTTCATTTGTGGGCTGGTTAGAGATGTCACCCTGACGCCAGCCCAATCCGCTGGGGCGTCATGGAGCAGCTCTCAGAGCACATGGACTGTCTGATGGGCCAACGGTGGAGAAAGAAGCCCCACCCCACAGAGCCCCACCCAGTCCACTGAGCACCCCCAGCCTCCCACCTCCACCCCCGTTGGCTCCACGAGGAATCCTTGATCCTTAAGGTCTGGTGAGAGCACACCAGGACATGGACGTCCTGGCTCACAGACCCAATATTTCAGTCCTGTCTTGTGGGAAATGGCCAGGAAAGTTGGAGGGGGTAAGGCATCATATTCCTGACCTTAAAAACTCTCCAAACTCTCATATATTGCCAGTGGACATATAAATCGGTACAACCTTGAAAACTTTGACAAATCTTCTGAAGCTAAACCTAAGCCTACCTGGCAAGGCTACCTCCTGTGTATAATCAATAGAAATTAGTGCTTATGCTCACCAAAAGATGTGTGCCAGAGTGCTCAATTAGTTTTATCATAATAGCTCCAAGTTGAAAATAATCCAAGCACCTATCAATAGGAGAATGGATAGATGAATTGATTTTCTATATATAAAATATAATATATATGTATATGCATGCATATATATGTTATATATACATTGTGTATATATGCTATCCATATGTACATTGTGTATATATTCTATATACATATACATTGTGTATATGCACCATGTATATATATATGTATATATATGCTATATATACATTGCTATATAGCCATGAAAAAGAGTGAACTGCTGCATGCAGCGACAAGCATGAACCTCACAGATACACTGTTGAACAAAAGAAGCCAGACACAAAAGAGTACTTACGGCATGATTCCATTTCTATGAAGGTCAAGAGCAGGCAAACTAAAACACAACAATAACCTTCGCCTGGAGGAAGGGTATTTTCTTGGAGAGTGCACGAGAAAGCCTCTGGGGTGCTGGAAATGCTCGAGAAGTTCATCTGGGTTAGGGTTTCACAAGTATATACATATGTTACGTATGTAGAAAGCCATCTGGCTGTGCACTTGAGATTTGTAAACTTTATTATATAAGTTATATCCACCCACCTACCCCCCCACCCGAAAAACTCCCCCAAAAGTTATTAGATGGTTTTGTTTTGGTTTAGTTTGTTTTTTGTTTCTGATTGATTTCACTGCTGGGAAACATTAGCTGGCTGGCTCAAGTCTAACCCACGTCCATCTCATAGATAAACAGTATTTCATTGTACGTGGCCCACGTAGAGAATAGCTGTTCCCCAATGTCTTGGCTAAGTTAGACTGGCTTCCTGTGAGTGTGTGCATGTGTGTGTGTGCATCTGTTGTATTATGTTCAATTAGACGATAAACTTCCGGGGAGCTGGGACTGTGCGGGTGAAATCCTCCTTAACACTGCACCATCCGCAACGAGACTTATTTCAACAAAATTTGCGCTGTGCCTACTATGTGCCACCATGTGCCACACACTATTCTGGGGACTGGGGATATAGCAATAAAACAGACACAAATCCCAGTCTACTGAGACCAAGGGAAGCTTGAGGGCAGGATGTAGGAAAGACTCTGTTTTCAGATTCTTTCCAACTTGCTCCGGGATCTTGGGCAGGCCTCACACCCTCCTGCACTTCGCCTTTTCCAATAAAGAACCCTGAGCTCCTCCTCTATCGGGCTGGAAAGGAAGATGGGATGTACACCAACAGGTCTGTTTACCACAGTTTGTTACCAGTCACCACTTGTAAATGACTACACATGGCTTTAACCGATATGTAAGCTTGATCATCTCCCCGGAGCAGGCAGGGACAATCCCTAAGATGGCAGGTCGTTAAGGAACAAGTGTGATGGAAGGTTGATGAGCTACAGAGCAGACACATTTTGTTTGCTTCCTGGTTCTACCACCTCATCTCCACGTCACTGTGGGCAGGTCAGTTAACCCGCTGAGCCTCGTCTTTCTCATCTGTAACGTGGGATGGTCATACTGACCTCAAAGGGCTATTCGTATGGATTAAATGAGATAGATCAGTGCTGGCTTGGCGCACAGTGGTTGTGAAATAAATAGCAGCTCTTAAAATTAAGTGGAGAGACAGAACAGATACATCCAAATGGAGTCGTTTACCCACCTCCCACTCCAGCCTAAAGCATGCTTGTTCCCACTTCCTCAGCCTTGCACGCAGCTCTTCAAACTCCTACACACTGCCAAATCAGGACACTTCCCACCTTCAAAACCCAAGATGCGCCTTCTTCAGCAAGCCTTCCCGGACTAATCTGTCACTTCATGGCAAATCTCCCCACTGAGACCTCTGTATCTCTGCTGCAGTGGAATGCCACTCTCGTGGTTGACCTCCATCGTTTTCCCCGTCAGAGTAGGAGGTGCTTGTGAGCAGGGTTGTGTCTCTCAGTCGGATTAGGATCTAGACACCAGCCACTTTGGAGCCCTTCATGCCTGACCTTTATGCAGAAGCCACACTCCTGTCCACCTCAAGGTCTCAGCATGTGCCACTCCCTGGGCCTCGAATGCTTGTTGCTCAGGCCCTCTCACCCCCTACTCCCAGCAAGTTGCCCGATGAACTCACAGATACCCTCCAGGACTCAGCTTAAACACCACTTCCTCCAGGAAGCCTTCCTTGACTCCCAAACTGAAATCCTTATTTTACCCTCTCATGGCACCCAGTAACTCTCCTTCAGAGCACTGACGGCTAAACACAATGAAGTAACAGCAAGTCTCCTTTATGTTCGTCTCCCCCCAGTAAACTGAAAGTTCAGTGAGGACAGGTACCCTGTTTCTCCCCAGATACCCTCAGTATATATTATCAACAAGTATAATCTCCACCTCAGGGCTTTGTGCGTAACAGAATGGTAATAAATACTTGTTGAATGAATGAATGAGTTACTGAGTGAATGAATATAGCCTTTCCCCCACCACTCCCAGGTCCCAGCATGAATCTGTCTACACAACATGCTCAGGGACCAACGAGGAGGACAGACATAAAGATCTTCTGCTTCCAACTGAGGTACGTTTCTTCCTGGGAACTTGTTGCCTTTTCTGGGTTGAGCCACGAGTCTCCAGGTTTTCTGTACATTGCAAACCTCCACCCCCCGCCTGCCCAGGAATACAGTCCCTGGGCAGAGGAAAGAACTCCAAAGGGGTTCCCTCACCGGGAGGGGCTGATACCACAGCGGCAACCACAGGCTAAATATACCCTGCTTTGCATCCTGTTTGCTTCGAAGCACACCTGGCAGACACGCTTCAGAGGCTGGGAATCGCGCCTCGCCCGCTCGCCCAGTGCAGCTCCAAGCAGCGGCCCCCACAGGTACCCCCACCCCATGCCTATATGTTGCTTTGCCAGTTCTAACAGGTGGTCCCGCGAAAGCCTTGGGCAGCAGCCAGAACCCACGGTGCCACACTCTGTGGACCCTCCCCCCAAGGGGCCGTGGCCAGGCAAGCGCTGACTCAGGAAGCCTGGGGTCCGCTTCCAGCCTGCTCTTCCTGCTGCAACCAATCATGGCACTTCTCTGAGCCTGTCCTCTCACTGGTGAAATGGGGATGGTGGGGTGCTTCCCGCCTCCCAGGTTGTTGTACAAGCCGAACAAGAAAACGGAGAGGAGGCCCTGCAACGGGCTGGGTACCATATGGCACTGAGAACAAAAAGATGGAGACCTGTCCCTGCTCTCAAGGAGATTAAGTCAGCAGTCAACAAGCAGAGAGACTCTCTTGATACAGCACACCAGAGGAGTGGGAGGAGTGCCACCAACGCGTCATGACGCACGCAAGAGGAACAGATGCCAGGGTCATGGACACCTGTGGAGCGTGTAAAAGGTCATCAACTGGGAACTCAGGCCAACCAGAGTGCAACGCTTGCCCACCAACTGTGTGATCTTGGGCAAGTGACTTACCCTCTCTGTGCCTGCTTTGTGCCTCATAGAGGGGTTGTAAGGAGGAGGAGATGTAAATGAACATATGTAAAGTGCTTCGAACAGTTCTGGGGTGGAGTAGGTGCTAAATAAGGGTTAGCTGCTTTTATTGTTATCACTATTATCTTTAATTCATTCAACAAATATCTACAAGGCTCCGTCTAGGCACGGGGAACATGTCAGTAAACAAAACAAACTGGAAAAACCTGCTGTCGTGGAGCTTACATTCTGGAAGGAGAGACAGACCACAATCCAAATAAGCATGCTCTTTAATATATTTGATGATAAGAGTGCTTTGAAAAAAAAAGGAAGCAGAAAAGGGGAATGAGGTACCTGAGCTGTGGGGGAGGGTTTCCATTTTCAGCACGGTGGTCCAGGAAGGCCTCCCTGGGAAGGCCGAGGTGAGCAGAGGCCTGAGGAAGGGAGAAGGAGCAGGAGGTCGGCTGGAGGAGACGTGCGCATGCACAGGGGCAGCAGGGGCCTTCTCTGATGTCGCTATGAAGACATCGTGAGCTGTGAAAGGGCAGTGAGCAGTTTGGGGGGATTGAATTAGATTCAGAATGCCAGGCTCCATGAGGCCCAGAGTAAGTGTTAGCTCCTCCCTTCCCCCTTTTGTGCCACAGGGCTCCTCTCCAGTCATTGGAAAATTCGGGATATCCAGATCAGAGCATGCCTCCTTCTCAGAACTTTCCAGGCCTCTGCGCTGCTGCCTGGGCCCCTTGCGGGCTGGGTGGGCTCAGACCTGAGGTGAGTGCAGAGGGCTGCTGAGTGTCCTTGAGAAGACCCAGGAGGCTGAACCTTGGGTTTGTAGGGTGAACACTGGCTGTGGGATCTCGGCCAGGGACAATAATAACAGCTGTCACTCATGCCAGGAACTTCATCATTTCATCCTTCCACCAGCCCTGGGAGGCGGACAAGGAGAGTGCACCTCGGAGAGGCTCACACAGCTACAAGGGAAGAGGCCGTGGTCTGAACCTAGACTGGGGGGTTCCACCCCTCCAGCTCTCAGTGGGGCTGCCAGTTTACTGAAAACAAAATCAAAAACAGAACACTGGGTTAAATTTGAATTTCAGGGAAATGAGAAATCGGTTTTTAGTATAAGTCTGTCCCAAATATTGCATTGGACATATTTCTGGTAAAAAAACGATTCATTGCTCCTGTGAAATTCAAATGTCACTGGGCATCCTGTGTTTTATCTGGCTGCCCTAGCTCTCAGCCACTCTCCCGTCCATCTCCCAGCCTCAGAGATCACTGTCCCATGGGGATGTTGGAGAAACTAGAGGTCAAGGAGCTGAGTGGCCAGGAAAGTTCCCACCCCCCACTTACTTGAGGCGAGCTCTCACTTGAAGTTGTCTGGTTTCATCCCGTCTGCGGAGAAGCAGGCATGGCGGCCCTGCTCCAGCTCCTGCACTTGGGGGACCCAGATCTGACCTTCCTCTGGCCAGAAAAGTCCTCAGGGCCAAGATGTGCCCACCCAGAGCCTGTCCCGCCTGACCAGACTCTAGGTCCGGGACCCTGGAAGTCCCTGTCCCATGGGCCCTGGAGGCCCTGAGCCCACCTGCAGAGCCTATGAGGGTCCCTACCATGGGCCTAGTAGGGCACCCCAGGCAGGGCAGCCCGGAAATAAAATAGAGGATGCCCAGTTACATTTGAAATTCAGATACACAAGGAATCACTTTTTAGTGTAAGTATGTCCCAAATATTGCAACTCTTCCCCAGGCCCAAGGAGTGGCCGGAGGCTGCTATTTGGTGATGTATGAATGTGCTGGCGGGAGTGTCTACATAGGCACTGATGGCACCCGTGGCGCCTCGAGATACAGGATGGAGACAGGAGTGGGAAGAGAAGAGTGGTGGGCCCCCGTCCGGGAACACAGTTGTTCTCCTGCACAGAGCCCTGCAAAAGGGAGGGCAGACTGCTTACCTCTGCCTTCCCCGCCCACCCCTAGGTCACCGGCCCTGCATCCCCCAAAGGGACTCCTCTGAGCTGGGCAGGAGGGGGCTGGCTGGCTCCTCCTCCCTCCACCTGGGGGACCTCCAGTGGCCCAGCCTTGGACACCAGCCCCACAGCCCCTCCCTCCCCTTCCCGACACCACCCCCAAGCCTCTGTCCACCTGCATCCCTGTGGCCTCCCCCACCCTCCCAAGGTTTGCTTTCCCCAGGAGGCCCAGAGGGCATGGGCCCCAGACAGGAGCTGGAGAGATTGGGTCGAGGCTGCTCTGGTCTAGACAGGTCTGATCCAGCCAGCCCCAAGCAGGGAAGGTCAGAGACTGGCCAGCCTGAGGGCAGCTGGTCCAGGAGGAGGTGGGAGTGAGGGTTGCTGAGAGTTCGGATGCCCTCCTTGACCTATTCTAGAATTCCATGAAAATCCTGTTCTCCCTCCTGGAGGATTTTCTCCCCAGGATTGAGGGGAACGGTGAGGACAAGGAACTCCCACCGTTGGGCCCCAGGCTGCAGGAGGGGCTCTTCTCTGTGTGCCTCCCATGCCCCACGCAGACCTCAATCCCACCACTGAGTTGGTACATGTGAAGTGCCTAGAACATTGCCGGGACATGTGATCACTCAGCGCACCTGCCGTTATCTTCATTGTCTCTACTTACGAACGACACATGATGGAGGACCCATTTTCACATGCATCTTACTCATTGGATGGTGAATTCCTAAGGACTAGGCTGGCCTGTGTTTACTTCATGTTAGTGGTCCCACGGCCCGGCATGGACGAGTATGTACTCCATAAATGTTAGTCTGGTGCAAACAATGGATACTCTTTAATTGTTCCTATTTTATGATCCTGAATCTCCCCCAGGCCTCTCTGGGCTATGGCTGCTGATGGACCACAGTAAAATGTCACAGACTTTTATTTTTGTTGTGCCCCCTTTCACAAGGCCTCAGACACCTGCCAACTCTCAAGATGCTCCCCCCAACCCCAAGCTCCTGTCCCCACCCCTAGATGCCTCCACCAGGGTTTCTGCTTCCCCTGTGTCACCAGCCACTGTCACCAATTGTTCAGAGCTAGGTATGAGGGGCTGGGGACCTGAGGGTGGGATGTGTCTCCACTAAGGGTTACACTTGGTTGGGGGGGGGGCCAGAGTCTTCATGAGAATGGTCTTCCCATTTTGTTGAGAGTCCTCTTCCAAGGGCTCAGACAGCATCGGGCTGGGCTGTCCCCTCCTCTGATGGGCTGCAGGTCACTTCTCCTCTCTAATGTGGGGGGCTTGGTTACCCACCTCCTTCTGGGGGAAAGTCCTCTCCATAGCGGCTCCAGGAACCCGGAGCAAAACTTCTATAGGTCAGTCCCACCTGTCATTCACGTCTAAATCCTGCCTGAGGTCCACGAGGGACCCCCTCCTGTGGCTACTCTGAGGAGTCTATGCACACACACAATCACACAGTCTCACAGCCTCACACACACGCACTCACACACCCTCACCCCTCCTGGTTCACTCTACTGGCAGCAGTTCACAGATAAGCTACAGTGTGACCAACCACCAAGCACATGCTGTAGTAAAAGTTGTTTATGGCTTAGGAGCCCCAGTTAGTGGAGGCCTTGAAGTTTTAAAAATCTCTATGGTCACCCTTTTTCAAAATCAGCCCTGTCCGTCTACATCCCCTTGTTCTAGGCCCCTGCATCCCTTCTGCTCCCTCTCTCTTTCCGCTCAGAACTTCTTGCTTCTTGCACCCCATCAATGTCCCCAGAGGTCCAGAAGTAGGGAGGACCAACCACACCCCATACCCCCGCCAGGGCAGGCTGGAGGGGATGGAAACCCTCTTCATGTCCCCCCGCCATGTCTGGACACCTCGCTGGACCTGTGAGCTTGCGGGCACCAGGAGAGAGCATCAGAAGGACACGTGCTCAGAACAGGGCCTGAGGGGGCCCTTTGCTCTAGGCGTCTGGGCGGGTCTGCAGGGCCCAGGCTGAGCCGCCTGCCCCCCACCCACTGCTGGGCATGCAGTGATTTCTCAGTCCTGGGCTTAGCCTGAGTGCTGCCGTGGGCCCCACTCTGCTTCACTCTGTCTCTCTTCTCAGCCCTCCTGCGCTTTCTCCTCGTCTCTGCCCAGATCCCCCTCTGACCCTGTGGGTCTGGCTTTGTTCCCCTTTGCCTCCCAGCAGTACCTGCTCCTTCTTGTTTCTCCCTCTCCATCTCGCTGGCTCCATCTGAGTCACCTCCTTCCTTGCTGTCCTCTCCTTGCCTGGCGGCTGGTGGTCCTCTCTCTGTCCCTTGAAGTGCAGAACGTTTCAGGAGCCCTCTTCTGAGATAGCCACACTCAGGCCTAGGGGACAGCAGGGGCAGGTGCGGGAGGGGTGGGTAGCAAAAATAGCTCCTTATCTGCGCATGAGGGAGGCCAGAGCAGGGGAGGAGCAAGATGGGCCCAGAGGCTGGAGAAGAGGACAAAGCAACTGCCACCTGCGTCTGTGCCTGGAGTAGGTCTTTGCAGGGACTCTCTGGCCTTCCCTTGTCTGAGATCTGCAGCTGGTCAGTAGTGGGGCCTCCCAGGGTCCTGGACTCAAGACTCCTACGTGGGGTTCATAAGAACGGGTGATGGGCCCCAAAGAGACCGAGGCAGGTCTTAGAACTATCAGACCTGGGTTCACGTATTCATTCCTTTCCCAGTTACCATGTGGCTGTGTGGAGCCAGACACAGTGCTGTTCGTCTGGAAGGCCCGAGGGGCTCCTCACCCTCAGCCTCCATGTGCATCGCATGTGCCTCCCTCAAACAGGGTACTAAACTAGGGGTTCAACGGCAAACAAGGCCGCATCTTGCCTCCACACAGCTCACAGTCCAGGGGGACAGAGGACTGACTCACCAGGCAATTGCAAGCCTGAGAGATGGAGGCTGCACTGTGGAAGGTACAGGGTGTGGCGGGCTCACGGCTGGGCACGACCCAGGCTTTAGTGGCCTGGTTGTTGGTTTACAGAATATGGCCACTGTGTAATCCGATCCTGCCCTACCTCCCTGGCTGACCTCTTGCCCACTGTCCCTGTTCCCCCAACACACATACGAGTACACGCCACTGTCATCAAGCACGTCCCTGTCAGTCCCCCTCTGCACCTCTGTGACTTCCTTCCCTTCACGTGAATGTCCTTTCCCTTCTGCTCACCCAAATCTCCACATCCTTGCGGATTCAGCCCAGGTGCCCACCCTCCATGAAGCCCCTTGACCAAGGGCTGCCCTCCCTGGTGCCCTGGCCCCTTCAGGCCCAGCCTACGCCCCGCTGCCCGTTGCTCCACGTGGGTCCTCCCCAGCTACTGCTGCACTGCCCAACCACAAGGGCGTGACTTAGACATTTTTTTTCTGAGCTATAAATAAGCATCTTCATCATGGTTATTATGATTTTATTTTTATCATCATTATCCTTTGTATAAATTCTCCCACAGAAAGAAACTCCCATTTGGTGAGAGCTTTCAAAGTGCCATATGCTTCTGGAACGTTATTTCATGTAATCTTCCTCGCACCCCTGGGGAGCGGACATTGTAACTCCTATTTTAGAGAGGAGGGGAATGGCAACTCCGGGCACAGCAAAAGCAGCAAGACTAGGCTCAGTAGCACCCCTTGATACAGTTGGCCGCTCCCCCAGCCTGAAGCTTTCTCTTCCAGTGGCTCCCAGGACACTAGCCTTCTAGACTTTCTTCCAACCGTCCTGCTTGCTCCTTCTCTATGCCTGGACTTCTCAACACTGGAGTCCCCGGGGCTTAGCCCTTGTCCTCTTCTCTGTCTGCGCTCACATTCTTCATGATCTCATTCAGGCTCATACCATCTGTAAGACAACACTCCAATGTAGAGGTCTAGTCCAGATCTTTCTCTTACAGCCTGACTCCTGTGCCCAACTGCCCATCCAACACGTCCCGCTGGATTGACAGACATCTCACATGTAGATCCAAGACTGCACTTGTGCTCTGCCCCCGCCCCCTCCAAAATCTGCTCCTCTCTCGTCTTCTCCATCTCAGCCACTCCATCTCAGGCTCTATCAGTCATTCAGGTCAAACTCCTTGAGGTCTTCTTTGCCTCCTCTTTTCTCTCCCTCTCCATATCTAATCTGTCAGGAGATCCTATTGGCTCCTCCCTCAACGACATCCAGAATCCAACCTCCTCCCGCCTTCACTGCATCTACGCTGCCCCAGGCCTCCCCCGCCTCTTGCCTGGCTGTCCCACCAGGCTCTAGCTGGTCTTCGTTCCCTGAACAGCAGTGGGAGAGTCCTTTACACATAGGAGTCAGATCACGTCACTTTGCTCAGAAACGGCCTCTGTTCTCTGGCCCCTGGGTCCCCTTCAATCCTCATCTCTTCCTACTCTCCCCATTGTCCCTCACTCCAGCGCCTGCTCTCCTGCTGTTGCTCAAACACACGAGCCTGTGCCCTCCCGCCTCAGCACTTGGACCTGGCAGTTCCTTCTGCCTGCAGTACGCTTCCCCTGGAACTGCACAGCCAGCTCCTTCACTTCCCTGATCGCCCTGGCTAAGACTGCTGCCGGAATCAACCCCAGCCTCCGCCACACATACACTCCTGCCCCGCCTTTTTCTGCTCCAAACTGTCTTTATTTCAAACCTTTAGGACCTCATTTACTTATTTCTCATGGTTCTCATGTACTGTCACCTCATCCCCCATGAGAAGCAACCTGAGGGCAGTGGGCTCTGTCTTTTTGGTTCTCTGCTGTATCCCAAGCATCTATGATGGTGCCTAGCACACAGTAGGTGCTCAATAAATATTGGATGCCAGAATGAACAGATTATCCCTTTCTCCTCCTTTTCTTCTCTAGGTGCTGGAACTCCATGAGGCTCTGTTTGGGGAGATAGCCAGATAGACACGCTGCATTTTCTTAGCCCAGTGACTCAGGAACGAGGAAAGGAAGGCCTTAGAAAGCCAGGAAGCTGCTGGGGCTAGTTTGGCTGGTCCAGCTAAAATAAACAACAGCTGCTCAGGTTGGGCTGAGCCTTGGTGATCCCAGCTGTGACCTCTGCACACGGCCCCTCCCTCATCATCCAGTCTGCCCAAGTCGCCTAGCCTGCATTGTGCCCCACCTACCGCCCTGACCTGTTTCCTCTCATTCACTCCTCCTCGCAGCTTCTCCAAACACCTCCCGGTCAGGGGAAGCTGCCTCCCAGTTCTACTCACACACAGATCAAAGGATGTCTGCTTTGATCTGGATGCCCTCAGCACTCTGTGCAGGTGACTTATATGCTGTCCCCCACCCTCCCCCGCACACGTACACCCCGGAGGATTTCATATTTCAGGAATTCCTAAGGAGGAAGATTGATTCCATTCAAATCCTAGCTCCACTAGTAACCAGCTTTGTGAGTGTGGACAGGTCTACTGTAGTCCCCAAACCTTAATTTCCCCATCTGTACGGAGGAAGATGCTGCTGTCTTTTAGGGTTGATGTAAAGGTTAAAGAGATTATGTTTGCAGAGAATCCAGCACAGCACCGACCCCCAGTGGGTGCTAAATAATGGTTACCACTCTCACAAACACCCACTTCTCGTGTGTCCACTGTGTGCCACGCACTGTTACAGGTGTGGGTGGCTGGCCGGCCCAATGGTCCCTCTTAATGGAATTCTGCCTCGGATGGCAGGCAGACGGAAGCTATGGTGTGTATGACTTGGGGTGGTGTGGAGAAGCCCCAGAAACTGTCCTAACTTCTTGCTGTCCAAGAAATGAGTAACATTTATTCAGGAGAAATATCAACTGGTGATGTAAAAAGACTTGAGGCTAATTTGCAAAACCCATGAAGAGAGAAAGGGTTTGGGGGCCAGGCAACTCTGGTTCGAAGCCCAGCTCCACAGAAAAAAGACTGGCAGGATATGCACTTCTCTGTGTAGGGCGTGCTTTCTCTCCCCAGACCTTTTATCAACATACTGTTGGCAATAGTGTCACTGTAGGCTGTCACCTCTGCGTCCCCAGCATCTCTGACATCAGGGGGCAGTGTGGGAGGAAGGCTGGTCACCCGTGAGCAGCTACATATGGAGGCCGTCATCTCTAGAGGTGCCTTTGTGTTGTGTCTGTGCTCTGGCACTGTACCCTATTCTTTTGTTACACTACAAAATTTCCAACTTCCCAGTCAGCTGAGCTAGGTGAGCTCTGCCTGGAGAAGGTTAACACTTCCAAAAGTCTTTGAAACAGCAAAAGAAAAAACAGAGCAGTCTCTGCTGCTATGAACCTCCAGGCAAAGTTAGGGAGGCCAGTCTACCCTTCCCCACCCCTGCCTGGCTTCCCAAACTCTGTTCCTCCCTCGCTCCATCCCCAGGCTCTGCATTTAAATCACATATTTAGGTATTCACAGGTTTGCCTGAAATAGACTGGAATCATGAAGCTTGTAATATCCCCCAAGGATTACCGAAATCCCTTAATCCTCTTCTTTCCTCTAACATCGTACAGGGAACCTGATTTTGACAAACGCATTTTTAAATTGCACAAATGTTTTCAAAATCATGGCTCTAGAGTATGTTAGGGAACGTGTTCCATATCAAAGCGTCAACCGTAGTCATACTTTTGCACCAAATTGTGTGTGCATGTGTGTACGTTTTAACCCAGTTTCCTCACTTACCTGGGGACCTAGCGCAAGGCGCCTGGCCCTGGAGCCTCACTCGAATCACCCCTTTGACATTCCTTCCGTAAGAATCCACCAAGCACTGTCTAAGGCAGGCACTTCTCTGGGGCATGGGTACAGAGCGAACAAAATGAATTAGACTTAACCTGGTGTGTGGGAGGCGAGACAATCAGTTACCTATCTCAGATCATTTTAAGCATTTAGAAGAACAGTGAGCAAAGTAGGAGCAGAGTGACCTGCCTTTTGGGCTGCTGTGTGGATCATGCTAAACGCCAGGCCCACTGTCGGAGTCTAGTTCCTTGTCTCACCCCATTGTCTCCTATGACACACTGACCAAGGTATGGGAAGGCCCTGTCTTCACTCCTCACATTATGATATATTTTCCCTTTTTCTCTTTGTCAGCAGAAACTCAGGATAGGAATGGCAGTGGGCATGGGGGTGGATGGGTGAGAGGACCTCAGCGATACTTTTCTATTTCTTCCACGATTATCTACTGAACCTACTATGTGCCAGGCACTGAGGCTGCAGCAGTTGGCCTACACAGCTTTTCTTAAATTGGAAAGTTTTATATAAAAACCCGTAGTTCTGGACCCTCTTGAAAATTGGAAGTTCTGGAAGTATTTGGCTTGCCTTCCCTCGCGACAATTGGCCAGTGCCAAGAGGTGGGTGCTTACTTCGGAGAGCGTGAACATTCTCTGGTTCACTAGCCTTTATTGTCTCTTCCACCTGGTCAGCTTCTCTCCCCACCCCGGCTGTAGTAGTCATTTATTTGCGTTTGTGAGCCCTGACTCAAGTTCTCACCATAATGAACACATGCAAACTAAGATAAGAATACTGAGAGAGTCAAATGTCAAGTTTTTGACATTCCTCCCATTGAGAAGTAGAGTCTGTGTCCCTCCCCTTGAATTTGGGTGACTCATGCCTGCCTCAGCCAACAGAGTCCAGTGGAAGTATCAATATGTGCCTTCAAAGGCTAGAACATAAAAGGCTGTGCGCTTCTATTTTGTTCACTGGCATTCTCGTTTCTGGAGCCCCAAGCTACCAGGTAAGAAGTCCAGTTGCCTCAGCACCGCCATGCTGTGAGGAAGCCCGAGCCACATGGAGAGGCCATGCGTTGGCACTCTAGTCAACAGTCCCAGCTGAGCCCTGCCTTTCAGCCATCCCAGTCCAGACACCAAACATGTGAGTTAAGATGTCTCCAGATGATTCCAATCCTCAGTTATCCAAGTCACCCCCAGCTGTTCAAGTCTTCCAGACTGAGGCCCTAGACATGTGAACCAGAGACAAGTCATCCCCACTGTGCCTTGTCCGAATTCCTAACCATACTAAAATGACTGTTGTTTACATCACATTTGGGGGTAGGTTGTCACACAGCAGTAGATAATTGGAACAACATCCATTAGGAAGGGTCAATTGAGCTCAGAGCTGGAGGATAACTAGGTAAACAATAGGGCACAGGGGCAGAGCATTTCAAACAGGGGGGACAGGAGGTACAAAAGACTTCTGGTGGGAAGAATCTGGTACATTAAAAAACAACAAAGAGAGAAAGCAACCAAAAAATCCCTCCAGGTATTTCAAGCACAAAGTTATTCAATAGAGGGAATTAAACGTTTAAAAAAAAAAAAAAAAATGGAAAGGGCTGAAAGAACAAGTCATGGAAGTTGCTACTAGAATTCAAATTTGGTGCCAACTTTCAGAGAGTCAGGAAGTTACAAGAAACACTGGAAACTTCCCACAGTGGTCTGACTCCGCTAGTGAAGGCCCCCCAGAGGCCTCTGCATGTCTTCTATCTGTGAATTCAAAGCTCATGTATTTGTCCACCACTGCCCTGCTGGAGAAACAGTAATATTATTTCTGCTTCTCTTCTACTTCCAAGTCTACCATAAGTGCCTCTTGTTTGTGGCAACTAACCCTGAAATTTACTGGCAGGGGATTTTGCAGTTCCTAGGCGTCTAGCCCCTGTAGTACTGGGGAGAGCACAGGGGGGAAGGGAGACTGATATTAACAGGTAACCTGGCACACCTGGACTCTCCATTCCTTGACCTCCTCATTTCTGGTGGTCTTGTCCTCTACCTCACTTCAGCCACTCACTTCCACGGTCATGGATGTGTTATTACCAATAATTGCATAATCTCAATTTCATGCCTCCTCTCATCTCAGTTCACTCCCTCTGGTACCTGAACTCCAATAATTCTTCAGTCTCCTGAGACTTGCCCACCTTTTTCCTTCACCTCCTCAATCCCCTCCTTACCCAGTTTAGATGATCTAGTCAATCATTATAATCACTCATTTGCATTCACCGTCAACCCCCTTGCCCCTCTCTCCCTTCACTGTGCTCTTCTGGGAAAACACCAACTTTGGTTAAATCTAGCTCTCCACCAATTTAACTCTGCACCACAACAGCTAAACATATCTAGAAAACAGCAACCATGCAAACTAGCCTCACTTTAAATTCATGGCCAACTAAGGTCAAGTTCACGCTTAGTGCTCCCCAGCAATCCTATTTCATTTCCCTTGTCCATTCACCCTCCCACTCTCCCAGAGGACTATTTCATGTATTCCTCTCTCGTCCCCAAATTCTAACACCTGCTTCTCTATCATCAAATCTCAGCTGCTGACTTCTCTCCCCATTTTACTGAGAAAGTACTAATAATGGTAAGAGAACTTCCATGTGCTCCCACCACAACGGCCAGCGTAACTCTGGACCTGTGTATTATACTTTTCCTCCTGTTACTATGCATGAACTTTTCATGCTCCTATCTGAAGCCAAACCGTCCACCAGAAACTAGATCCCACCCTCTCTTGTCTACCCAAGGACCTTATTCCAACAGTTTCTTTCTCCTTCATCATCAAATTTTCATCTTCCATCATCTCACTCTCATTAGCCTACAGATATGTTGCTATTTCTCCTATCTTTCAAAAATATCCCTCTCTTAATCCCTACCAGATACCTGTCCATTTTTCTGCTTCACTTGACAGCAAAACTCTTCGAAAGCTTTACCTGTACTCAGTGTCTTCAATTCCTATCCTCCATTCTCTCATGACTCCACTCCCATCTGCCTTTTTCCCTCACCTCTCCACAATATACACCTTCCCAAGGTGACCGATTACTTGCCAAATAATCGATTCTCTGTTTCCAGGACTTTTTTTTTTCCCCGGGGGAAGATTAGCCCTGAGCTAACACCTGTGCCAATCTTCCTCTATTTTGTATGTGGGACACCACCACATGATAACTGATGAGTGACGTAGGTCTGTGCCTGGTATCCGAACCCACGAACCCGGGCCACCGAAGGGGAGCACACTGAACTTAACCACTACGCCATGGAACCGGCACCCCCATCAGGACTTTTTAACCCAGTTGATCACTCCTTCCTGGAAACTCTTTCCTCCCCTGACTTCCAGGACACCACTCTCTCCTAGTTTTCCTCCTACCCCACTAGCTGCTCCTTGTCTGTGTCCTTTGCTGGCTCTCTTTTGTCTCCTGACCCCAAAACATCACAGTGCTCCAGGGCCTTGTCCTTAGACTTCTCTCCTCTGCCTCCTCAAGAGCCCATCGAGGTTGCTGGTCGTGAAATTAAATCAGGCCAATTCTCAACCAGGTTCATTGCTTCCAATACCTCCTATAGCTGATGGCTCCTACATTTATATTTGCAGGCAGATCACGCCCCTGAATTCCAGACTCAAACATCCAAATGCCTGTTTGACATCCTCTCTGGAATGTTTAATAATTATCTCAGATTTAACATGTCCAACACCAAATTCCTTATCTTGTCCCCAAAACCTGCTTCTCTTGTAGTCTTCCCATCTCTGTAAGTGGCCAACCTATCCTTCCAGTTGTTTGGGTTACAACCTTGGAGTCATCTCTGACTCAGTTTCTTGAATATCCACATCCAATCTGTCAAGCAATCTGGACTCTCTGCCAAGTGTGTCTGGAATCTGGCCACCACTCACCACCTCCGCCACTAGGACTGCGTCCAAACCTCCATTGCCCCTCCCCTGGATCATTACAAGACCTTCCTAACCCATCTCCTTGATCCTGCCCCTACCCCCCTTCATTCTATTCCCAAAAAAGCAGAGGATCCATTTAAGACATAAGTCAGATAATATCATTACTCGGCTCAGAACACTCCATCTCACTCAGAATAATAGCCAAGGTACAAACACCCTGGTACTTCTTTGATCTCATCTTCTATCCTCCCCTCTATTTTTGCTACACTGGCTTCCTTGTTGTTCTTGAGCATGGAAAGCACGTTCCCACCTCAGGACCTTTGCACATGCTGTTCTCGCTACCTGGCATGCCCTTCTCCCAGATGTCTGACTTGCCTTTTCTCTTCTTTTAGGCCTTTGCTCAAATGGCACATTATCAATGAGGCTTTCCTTGATCATCCTTATAAAATAGGACCCCCTTCTCCCCTCCCTATTTTGTTTTTCTCCGTAACAATTATTGCCAGCTGACTTGCTATAAATTTTGCCTGTCTCCCCTTCTAGAATGTAACCCCACGAAGACTGGGACTTTATTTGGTTCACAGGAGTATCCTCGATGCCTATAGCAATGCCTAGTACGTGGTAGGCATTCAATACTCTTGGTTGCATTAATTTAATGACCAGGTGTGGTGGTCATGGGTGTTAGATGAGGCTGAGAAGTGGGCAGGTGCGAGATCAGCAGGCTTGTAGGTCTTGCTAAAGATCTGGAGGAGGGCTGACACGATCATGATTGTGTTTGGAAAAGCTCCCCTGGGCTCCAGGAGGGAGAACGCCTCTTCGAGAAAGGTGATTCTTGCCTTTGTGGGGTTGAGTGTGGGGAGGTATGAGGATTTGTTTTCTAGAAAGGCCTCTACTACTTAGAAGGGGCAGAGGGCTCTGCGACTACGGAGGTCACTGCACTTTGAGAAGACTCAGCACCACACAGAGCTGTAATTATGGGTAATCAGCCCCATGCTTCTGAGTCAACGGCTCAATCAAGCCCTTTCCAGCGACAGGTTGCAGCACCGCCTCCTCCCTCCAAATCTGCCTCGCTGGGAGCCTGCTCCACCCTGCTGAGGCCTCACTGCTCTGGAGAGCATCAGAACATGCCAGAAGTGCCATTCTCCCACCTCCCCTGTCACCCAGTCTCGCCCCTCCTTTTCCTCCACCTGAAGAGATTTCCATGGAGATCAAGTGCAAGGGGTGAGAGGCCAGCTGAGTTTCTCAGGCCCGGAGACAGCAGGGGAGGAGCTGCCTAGGCACAGGAAGGTATTGGAGCTGAGTAACACACGGACCCTGCCTGCAGACCCTCTCAGGATGCAGCTCCCAGGAGCCACAATGCCTGGCTCTGGGGCAGCCCTTACAGATACTCCAGCTATTGAAACAACAAGACTATTTATTCAGTGTCTCCTTGGCCTACTGGGCCCCTCAAATTAAATTTGCTTCTGCACATTCTTCAAGGGTTTTAATAACCCACCAGTAAGAACAAAAAGTCCGTTTCTACAAGCTAATAAGTCAAGCCAAGGTGGAAATACCTTTCAAGGGCCCCTGCCTTCCCAACTCAGCTGGACTTTCCTTGCAGAGGGAAGCAAAATTATTTTTGACTTTGCCGCTGAGATGCACCTAATTATTTAGCTTTGCCAAGCAAAGGGGGAGGGAAATCACAGCAAGCAAGGCAGAATGTTCCATCCCCAGGCACTTAGGAGCTCAAGGTTCTTTCCAACCTTCTCACGTGCTGGGTTTCAGGGTTCTTGCCAGCTGCTGACCTCCTAGGCCCTGCTCTAGTGGCCTTGCCAAGCACACAGCACCTCCTAAGGCTACAGGGCTTCATGGAGAGTGCAAGGCTGAGCCAGGGGCAGCCGGGTGTGCTCTGTCACCAACCACAGGTTACAGGCCAATCCCAGGCCAGGCATCCTACAAGTGCAGGGCTACTGAGGACAGAGGAGAGCAGACGGGAGGGAGCTCCCCGAAAGAACATGGGTCAGACAAGAGAGTCAGCAATCAGACAGAAAGCAGCCCCTCTCTGGCCCCTTCCTCTCCTGGCCCGGTGGTCATGTCCATCCACCATTTCCCTTCTCCCCTGACCCAAGAAAAGTTCCTGTTTCCCCAGTTCCTACTTATTAAATTTGAATACAGTGAGTTTGACTCATTGACTGATAGATTCACCTGTGGGAAGAAAAACGTCTGTCCATTTTTTGGGGGGAGGGGGAGAGGATGGGACAGAAGGAAACTAATATTTGAGTGCCTTCTATCCACTTTCATATGTTAGCCTGGTATTTGGGAAAGTGCCTCAGTATCTGAGCTTGGAACAAGCAGGACTTGGGTTCGAATCCCAGTTGGCCTTGTGTTAAGTGTGTGGCTTTGGGCAACCTTCTTAGCTTCCCCAAGCCTCTGTAGACACATCTGTAAAACAGGGATAATGGTACCTTCTTTCAAGGCTTTTGCAAAAACTAAATAAGATGTTAAGGTGAAATAACAGAACCTAGAATTCCTTGTCCAGCTAAACTAGACTCTCTCTGAAATAAAGATATATTCCAATAAGAAGCAAAAGGAGTCCATGAGGAATAAGTGAGTTTCATGAAGTAGTAAGCTGAAATACATAGGTGTATATGTGTGTCTGTGTGTGTGTACATACACAAAAGTGTATGTATGTATATATATCTATTTGTACATATATTTTTTGTGTTGCATCTATATTTAGGTGTACACAAATGTTTACCCTAAAAACAAACAAGCAAAACAAACAAAAATTTCTAGGACTAAACCTTTGATAAATTTGGTAATTGCTCTTGGTAATATCAACATGGATGACATGAAAAGACATCCCATGGACACGGATTGGAAGATTTAGTATTATTAAATTGGAGGGCTGGCCCAGTGGCCTAGTGGTTAAGTTTGGTGCGGTCCATTTCAGCAGCCTGGGTTTATGGGTTCAGATCTCAGGCATGGACCTACACCACTCATCAGCCATGCTGTGGTGGTATCCCACATACAAAATAGAGGAAGATTGGCACAGATGTTAGCCCAGGGCAATCTTCCTCAAGCAAAAAAAGAGGAAGATTGGCAATAAATGTTAGCTCAGGGCTAAGCTTCCTCAGCAAAAAAGAAAAAATATATATATGTATTATTAAATTTGGTTTGAATTCTCCTGAGGCCTCTCTCCTTGGCCTGCAAATGGCTATCTTCTTGCTGTGTCCTCACATGGCCTGTTCTCTGTGAGAACACATCACTAATGTCTCTTTCTCTTCTCATAAGGACATCCTTCATATTAGACTATGGCTTCATCCTGTCAGCCTCATTTTAACTTAATCACTTCTTTAAAGGCCTTTCTCCAAATACCATTGCATTCTGAGGTACTAGGTGTTTGGACTTCAACGTATGAATTGGGGGTGGATATAATTCAACCTACAACACCATTCAATATGGAAAGGACAGTCTTTTCAACAAATAGTTTTGGGAAAATTGGATAACCACATGCAAAAGAATTAAATTGAACTCTTACCTAACACCATATACAAAAATTAACTCAAAATGGATCAAAGGCTTAAATAAAAGACCTAGAACTAGCTTAGACGAAAACATAGGGGAAATCTTCATGACACTGGATTTGGGATGATTTCTTGAATGTGACACCCAAAGCTCAGGCAACAAAGAACAAATAGATAGCTTGGACTTCACCAAAATTAAAAACTTTTGTGCATTAAAGGACACTATCAAGAGAGTGAAAAGATGACCCACAGAATGTGAAAAAATAATGTCTGATAAGGAATTAATGTCTAAAACATATAAAGAACACCTAAAACTCGACAACAAAAAGACAAGTAACCCAAATAAAAAATGGGCAAAGGACTTCAATAGATATTTCTCCAAAAAAGATATACGTTGGCCAATAAGCACATGAAAAGCTGCTCAACATCACCAGCAGCTAGAGAAGTGCAAATTAAAACCACAATGAGATACTGCTTCACACCAGTAGGCTAGCCATTATGGAAACAATGGAAAATAACAGGTGTTGGGGAGGATGTGGAGAAACTGGAACTCTGGTGCTTTGCTGGTGAGAATGCAAATGGTGCAGCCTCTGTAGAAAACAGTAAAGTGGCTCCTCAGAAAGTTAAACATAGAATTACTGTAGATCCAGCAATTCCATTTCTAGGTATTTACCCCCAAAGAATTGAAAACAAGGACCCAAACAGATATTTGCACATCAGTGTTCTCAGGAGCATTATTTACAATAGTCAAAAGGTGGAAACAACCTAAAAGTTCATCAAGTGAATGGATAAACAAAATATGGTATACACATACAATGGAATATTATTCAGCCTTAAAGATAATGATGTAATTCTGACACATGATACAACATGGATGCACCTTGAAAACATTGTGCTGAGTGAAATAAGCCAGACATAAAAGGACAAATATTATATGAGTCCATCCACGTAGGGTACCTAGAATAGGCCAATACACAGAGACAGAAAGTGTTCCAGAGATTACCAAGATCTGGGGGAAGGAGGTAAAGAGAAGTATTGTTAACAGGTGCAGAGTTTCTGTTTGGAATGATGAGAAGTTCTGGAAATGGATAGTGGCGACGGTTGCCCAATGACGTGCATGTACTTCCTGCCACGGAATCGTACTCTTAAAGTGGTCAATTTTATGTTATGTCTATTTTATCACAATAAAAAAATACACTGTCCAAAATTATCAGCATAGATGGATGTGGAGTGGAATGAGAGAGGAGGAAAGGAAAGACATGCTAAGTTTCTTATCTTGTTCAAGGGGATTAGTATAGATAAGAATGAACTCTAGGCATTGTCAGAAAATAGTATGCTTAAAAATATATGTTCAGTATTTAAAGGGGTTGAAGAACTTACATGAATATAAGTAGAATGTAAAACTTTCTAATAAGTAAAGGAAATAAAATGGAACCAAAAAGCAGAGGGCAAAAACAAAAGCAAAACTGTCAAGTATGGAAATATGAAACACACACAAAATGGCATGACCAAGTGTAAACACATCACTCGTCTCAATAAATATGAATAGGTTCAATTTGCCAATTAAAAAACAGAAACTAGGATTGGATTTATAAAACGTATCCAGCCACAGACTTCGAACAAGAGCTAGACTTTTAAAAATGACTCAGGAAGATAGAAAATAAAGAAATGGAAGAGATATATCACACAAATGTAAAGAAAATGAAAGTAGGTATAACAATACAAATGTCAGATGAACTAGAATTCAAAATGAAAGGCATTAAAAGTGATAAAAAGGAAGATTTTATATTATAAAAGGAGCAATCTTTCAAGAAGATAGAATAGTGATGAATATTGATATGCATAAAACACAGCATTGAAATGCATAAAGTAAAACCTGATAGACACACAAGTAGAAATCGACAAATACATTGTTATGATGAGCAAGTTTTACATATTTCTCTCAGAAGATGGCTTATCAAGCAGACAAAAAATAATTACGGATATGGAGGATTTTAATAACAAAAATTAACAAATTGCTCCCAACAAACAAATCGAATACACATGGAATTTGCACAAAATTGCTCATGAATTGACCACAAAAGAATTTTTAGCAAATTCCAAAATGTTGACTTCATACAGCCTCATTTACTAACCACAATACAATAAAATTAGAAACCGTGAGGCTCTCAAAAATTCTACGTACCTTTGGATTAAAAGGAAGTAAAAATGGTGACGACACATTATTTGGAAATGATCCAGAATGAAAGTAGTACATATCAAGATCTGCAAGGATTCAGTTACATCAGTAGTCAGAAGAACATTTATAATCTTAAACACACATTAAATAATTGTGAATTTCCAAAACAAATGAGTTCAACTTTTAACAACAGAAGCTAGTAAAAGAGAAACAAATGAAATGAAACCCAATTGAAATAGAATGAAGGAATAAATAAATATAGAACCAAAAACTAAGGATTTAAAAGCAAATTTGCATTTCTCTCTAAAGCTAAATGATGGTTCTTTGCAAAGTCTAACGTAATAGATGATCCTTTGGCAAATATACTGAGAGAAAGAAAAAGTAAGGTAAATGTTAAGAAAAATAAAAAGGATATGACTATAGATATAAAGTATATTTTAATAATTGTAAGGGCAAGTTCTAACAGACCTTCAAGAACCGAAAAATTCTTAGCTTATATAATCTCTTCACAGTGTGGAAAAATGGTGGAAATCTATTCAATTCATTTTCAGAGGTTGGCATAACTTTGATTCTTAAACCAAAAGAAGATATCATAACAAAAGAAATTTGTAAGCCAATATAACTTATGAGATAGATGCAAAAATCTTAAAGAAAATTTTCGGAAATCAAACCCAGCGTTATATTAAAAAATGAAGTAAAAACTGAACTGAGGATTCAATGATGGTTCAACATAGAAAATCTGTTAGTCTAACCTACTATGTTAATGAAATTAATGAGGAAAATCAGATGATTGCTTCAATAGATTATAAACAACAGCCTTTGATAAATTCAAAACCATCCATGATTTTTTAGTGAACTCCTAGACAACTGGCAGAAGCCAACTTTTTTATCAATTTGTTAAAGGGCGTTAACCAAAAATATATGACAAACATGGTACATCTTTGCAAAGCACTAAAGCATTCCCATAAAGTCAGCAAAGACTGATATCACCTTTACTCTTCAACATTTGATAAGAGGCCCTGGCTAATGCAGTAAATATATAAAATGTATAAATGGTGGGAAAGAAAGAAAAAGCTGCCATTATTAACAGACGATATAATGGTTGGTCTAGAAAATACAATAAAATTAATTGACAGACTATTAGAACTAATTAGAGAATTTAACAAAATGGCCAAATACAAAATCAAGAAACAAAACAAAACAAAACAAGAAATTAGCCACCTTCATACACACCAGTTACCCCGTTAAAAAATGTCGTAGATATCCTTGCCAAAACATTTGAACCTGACTCTAATAAAGCATTTAGATCTAACTACAAGGTTTCAGGAAACACTGGGGACATTAAAAGACACTGTGCAGAGGCAGACACATCTTGAATGTGGGAACCTCTTCAGGACAAATGACCAGTTTTTTCACCAAATCAATGACATGAAAAAGTGAACGGATAATGATGAATACAGATCATAATACATTTGGCCAAACCCATAGAATGTACAACACCACGAGTGAACCCTAATGTCAACTATGAACTTTGGGTGATTACAACCTTTCAATGTAGTGTCATTGATTGTAACAAATATACTAACTACTCTGGTGGAAGATGTTGATAATGGGGGAGGCTGTGCGTGCAGGAGGGTATATGGGAAATCTCTGTACCTTCCTCTTAATTTTGTTATGAACCTAAAACTTCTCTAAAAAAAAATGAGTCTTTAAAAAAGACTCCCAAAAAGACTTCAAAAGTTCAAAAACAAAACAAACACACGAACAAAAAAACCTAGCGATCTATGCTGTGATGTAAATAAACCTAAAATGCAGAAGCCAAGAATATGACCAATAAAATATTGTTTCCTTACTATTCATAAAAAAAATTAAAATGGTGAGAGGAGAACTGTTAGAGATAGAAGAAATCAAGAAACGTACCCACCAACTTGTTTAGATCCCAATTCAAATAAACATGAAAATACAGCTGTAAACAATCAAGGAAAATTTAACCTGAGCTGGGTATTAGGTGATATTGAGAAATTTTTGCTTATTTTTTCAGTACAATTATTATATATTATGTTTTTTGAAAAAGTCTTATCAGTTAGAAGTAAATATTGAAGTACTTACAGGTGAATGCAATAATATATCTGTGAGTTGCTTTAAAATACTCAAGCAAAAAGAAAAGAAATATATAATATACCTGGTCCATTCCCCCAAATAAATTTTATGCCCCACAATAAATTCCATGTGAATTACATATATGTATGTATGTGTGAATATATGTACATGTGTATTAAAATAACATATGATAGGGGCTGACCTCGTGGCCCAGTGGTTAAGTTCACGCACTCCGCTTCGGCAGCCCAGAGTTTCGCTGGTTCGGATCCTGGGCGCAGACATGGCACCACTCATCAAGCCATGCTGAGGCGGCGTCCCACATGCCACAACTAGAAGAACCCACAACTAAAAATATACAACTACGTACCGGGGGGCTTTGGGGAGAAAAAGGAAAAATAAAATCTTTAAAAAATAAATAAATAAAAATTTTTTAAAAAGAAAATAAAATATGACAAAAATGTTTATTTCTATGGGCTTTGAAATGTCTACTGAAACCTGATTCAAAAAGAAAAACTATAAAGAGAAAATTTAATTTGTCTACATCAAAAATATCAATGTTTTGTGTTGTGTATAAAAAGATATAAACAAAGTTAAAATGTAAGCAACAGCTTAGGAGAAACAATATCAAGAATATACTTTAAAAACTCTAAAAAATTAGTATAAAAGAGATAACCAGCCCAAATGAGAAAGATATGGAAAGAATTTGAATAAGAAATTCACTGAAGAGGAAATATTAGTGGCCAATAAAGGCATGAGAAGATACCCTGCTTTACTGGTATTCAGATACACACAAACTAAGACAAAATTGAAGTATCGCAAACTTTTGACAAAAATCGTAGATTAACAATGTGAAAAGTTTTCAAGCATTCTCATGCACTATTGGTGGAAATTTAAATTGGCACTTTGAAGGGCAATTTGGCAGTATCTGTTAAATTTAAATTGCACACACCCCATGACACTTCTTAAAATCAACCTCCTAAAAAGGCAGACCCACAAGCACAAGGAAATGCAGTAAAAGATAGTCACTGCAGCAGTCTCCAAGAATGAAGAACTGGACCACCCTAAATCTCCATCAGCAGGAGCCTGACCAAATAAACTGATCACGAGGGAACACCACGCGTCAGTTACAAATGCGAAGGCAGAGCACAACGAGCTACGTGCCATTGAGTTAAAAAGCAAGTTGCAAATGATTCAGTTGGGAAACACACTCCACAAAAAATAATCCTGCACAAATTAATATAGATATTAACTATATATATTAATAGTATATAGATATGTATACATGTATATGTGTATGGCTTGAAAGCCAATATTAATATAATACCCTTATTAATTTATTACCTATATATGTATATATACACATAGGTATTAATACATATGTATGTATATATATATATACACGCATATATATGTACACATAGGAAAAGGTCTTGAATGATGCACACCAAATTGAGGATCATAGGGGGATATGATCAAAGGAAAAAAATTTGATCATAACAACAGGAAAAGAAAAGCTTTGATAAAATCAAAATCCATCATTTTTTTAAAACTCTTAGAAAACAGAGGAAAATGTCTTTGAGCCTTGTCAGCATTATTTTGTTTACTAGGAGAATGCATCATGGTGTAAATTGTGTAATCAAACATGAGTTCATTTTTAAAACCCCAGAGCCGCGTAGATTGTTTGGGCCACACGATCTGGAGGTGCTTTGGGACAGAGAGGAAGACAGCAGGACCGCAGATTCCTCCAATTGCTTGTGACAGCACGAAGTCATTGCCCCAGGTGGGTTTTCCCCAAGAAAAGTGCAGCCCCAGGCCAATGACCATCCCTCCACGCCCTACAAACCCCCTATCTACGGGGAAAGTAAAAACTCTAGAGAAAAGCCTGTGAATCTATGACTCCATGGATATCCACAGAAGTATTTGATAGAAAGTAAATGATTCTGCAAACACAAAAGTACGCATGTCAAAATACGAAAAATCTGGATTAAAAAACCAAAGCATTAGGAGACAGTCAATCTGTGTTCTTAAAACATGCACAATGTAGATTCTCTCGAAATAGGGATCCCTCTTGCCACCTTCAGAACAGATTTCCATTTACCCGAGTCCGTCTGTAAATGACAAGTCTAAAGAATGGGGCAAAGAGAATACTGCATTCTAAGCCCAAATGGGAAAGACACCCAACCCCTTCTGTATAAGGTAACAGCAGGTAATCAGAAGTTGACTGAATTTAGCTAGCTTATCTGATATGGCTCCACGCCCACCCCCTGTCTAGTTCTTCCAGTGCAGGTCTATATGGAGATCACGCCGCCCATTTTCAGTTGCAATTCTGGCTCTGCAGGGACCACAGTTTTATCAATATTTGGATAAGGATTAGGAACTGGACAGAGTAGTGTGGCTGCTGTTCTGCTAGCATGGGCGTACTCAAGAGGGTAAAAATAATCGTAGTGACCATTTATGGAGCTTCTACTGAGTGCCAGCACTGTGCAAGGCACGCTCCCTACATCACCCCGCTTGAACTCAGTCTCCTAGCGTCCTCATTTCGCAGGTCAATAACTTGCTCAAGATTACATAACTCGTAAATGCCAGCGCAAGCACTTAAATCAATTCTCTGATTCCAAAGTCTGCGTTCTTGCTGGCTGCATTCAGCAGGCTCTCTTCTGTCCAGGGAGGCTGGAAGATCCCTACTTCTGTGAGTAAAGCATTTGCTCCAAGCTCCAGGAGTCCAGACAGCGAGACAACATCAAGGTCAGGCTCAGAGAAATGGCCCCTGCCTTCACTCTGCAGAGGATCCGAGGACATGGCAGGTCTTGGGGCTGGAGCTGGTCATCCACTGGGTTGACTTTCAAGCACAGAACTCCGCTGAGTCACCAAGGCAGTCACCGCTATTACACAATAAATCAGAATGCCACTAAGCCAGCCCCGTTCCTCAGGAGTGCATCAACCCCACAGTTTTGTGACCTAATCGAGGGCTGGTAGCTGAGTCAAGGGGAGTCCAAATGTTATAAAAACGTCCTTTGGGGAAGAAAGCTGATTCTCAGCCTGATCGATAAAGAAATTGTTTCCAGGGACACAGAGCTTCCCCCAATGGCATCTACTTCTGCCCTCCAAGATTTGCCCAGCTCCCACATCAAGGCCCCTGCCCTGCTGTTCCCTCTGCCTGGAAGGCTCTTCCCCCGAAACCTGAAGAAAGAGGGGCTTGCTTCCCCATCTGCTCTGGCTCTCTATTCGAATATCTCTTTTTCATTTATTCAGGCTTTCCTGGCCTTCATATCTCAAATGACAACCCTCCCCTCTGACGGACACACAAACACAGCCACACTCACTTAGCCCTCTTCCCTGCTTTACTTTTTTCTCCCTGGCATTTACCACTACCCAATCTAATATGCATGTTACTTCTTTATCTTTTCATTTCTCTATTAGAATGTCAGCCTCACAGGGCAGATTTCTGTGTCTGTGCTCACTGCTGTCTCCTTCACCTAGAATGGTGCCTGCTGCATAACAGGCACTCGACAAATAGTTGCTGAATGAATAAATACATCTGTGCATCAGAGGACAAGAGGAAAATCCAGGAGACCCCCACCAGGTTTCAGTGTGGCATGAAGGGGAAAATCAAGAGATCTGGGGTCCTCAATTTGAATCTAGGCCCAGCCTAGAGGAATACGTCATCTAGTTTAATAATTGATCTAGATGAATACTTAATCTCACTAAGCTTCATTTTGTGGTTGGTCAAGGCAGAATCTTTGCCTCCTGGGATTGTAGTGAGGACCAATAGTAATTTACTGAGCATTTGTTTAATCATAGGCCCCGTGCCAGAGACTGTACACGCATTGTTCCTTTAATCCTCACAACCACCGCATGAAGCATGCACTACTATTCTCCCCAAAGAGACCAAAGTGATGTTCTAAAGATGGAAACGGACAGGTCACAGGACTCCAACCCTCCTCTGCCTGTCTCCACACCCCATGCCCTAACACCACCAGATGTCGAGTGGGATTATGTGCATAAAATGCTGGGCCCTGATGGAGAAAAGGTGCCCACAGTGTCCTTTACCTCCCCTCCCACCCAAGCCCTCAGCAGAGTTGCTCCCGACCAATCACTGAGGCTCTGCTCTGCTCTTGCCCTAAAAAAGAGCAGAGACAGCCAAGAACCCAAGGGACAACTCCACTTCCACCCTTCCCAGCCCTGGACACGCCACAGCCTTTCCCATTGAGGTAGAATCTCGTCACCCCACTCCCACCCCCACAAGGCTCTTGTTTGGCACCAGGCCCTGGTACTTTGTCACTCTCCCAAAGAGTAAGTGATTTATAAAGAGACCATATTTTTACTTTAGATCAATATATAATTAAAATTGTTCTATAAGCTCCTTTTAAATGAGATCTCACATTTTGACGTTTTGCTGTTTAACAAGCAGCATAAGTTGTTCAATGGACTGACTTATTTGAGCAAGAAAAAATATTTGTGGATACATATATGTATATATACTCATATGTAGTTTTAAAATATAAGTCGATATATCACCATGTGTTCCAGCATCAAAAATAGACAAAAAGTGCTTTCAAGACCTAATTGAAACACTTAACAAAATTAGCTGGTTTTTTTTAAGGACACACAAAATGCTCGTGTTTTGCTTTAAATGATGAGGTAAGAGGGAAGGTTTCAGGTTGCTCTTTGCAAGCCCTTCACAAATCCCACCCCTTGATGTCTAATAAACGAAAAACCACATGTGATGGAGTCAGCACCATCTTTTCTCTTTTGTGCATTAGAGTTTTGAGGAGTGCAGACATTTTAATGTCCTATAAAATAATAGTTATCAAGTGAATGCAACACAGCAATCCAGGGAAGAAGATATTGAAACAAATCTGCAGAATCATTATTTTTTTGTTGCTCATTAACTTATATTTCAAAAAAGTGTTCCTTATGTAACTTGTCTCTAAGTTGTAATTAAGAGAGGGAAAACGCAATTTAAAACTCCGAGACAGCCAAAGCCCCCACAGCAGCCGGTGGTGTTCAGTACAGGTGCCTGAACTGCTAACTCAGGAGTTTGCGCACCAGACCTTCCCTGCATGCTCACTGCCTGCACACTCGGGGGCTCTCAAAGAGTTCAATTCAAAAAAAAGTAGGAGAAAATTGTCTTATCCATTGATGAAAAGGAAGAAGAAGAACAAGAAGAAGAAGAAAGAAAGGAAATAAGGAAGGAAGGGAGTGTGGAAGGAAGGGAAAGAAAGGAGGAGAGAGAGAAAGAAAGGAAGGAAGGAAGGAAAGAAAGAGAAAGAAAGGAAGGAAGGAAGAAAGGAAGGGAGAAAGAAAGGAAGGAAGGAAGGAAGGAAGGAAGGAAAGAAGGAAGGAAGGAAAGAAAAAGAAAGAAAGGAAGGAGGAGGTGGCAAAAAAGAAGAAGAATGGAAGCGGATATCATTGCCTCCTTTGGATCTGCCTCCCTGAAATCTCAGGTGGCAGGGCTGGATCTGCTAGGTCAGTGCAGTGGAAAGTCACGTCTGGGACTCTTTCCACTGTGGCATACCACTGCCCCTTCAAAGGACTTCTCACAAAATCCCCCATCTCAGCTAGAAAGGTCTCAGAGATATTGGGTCCAGGCTCTGCCCTTAGCAGAAATCACCACCAGGCTCCCCAGCAACAAGCAGACAGACAGCATGCATCCAAGCACTGTTGTCAATGGAAACACCTCACACGTCTTCCCTCCACAGCCGACACAAATTGTTGGAATTGTCTTCTGGTTTTGAGCCTTAACGATTTCTCCTCCTCCCCCAAACCCTTTCCTATGGAGGTATAAGTCAAAGAATAGATCAGTAGGTAAACAGACTCAAGATACTCCTGTGTCCCGCAGGTAGTGTTTTCTTATGGAAGCAACCTGAAGAAAAAAAAATGTCCAATGATTTTGAAAAAGAGAGAAAAATGTGGTACCACTGAAGAGAACGGTATAAACCCAAGAGTCAAGAATGGGATTAATCAAGGTCTTAAGGGTCACTATTGGGTTTAGGAAGAGAGAGAGAAAGAAAAAAGAGAAAGAAGGGAGGAGAAAAGAGAAAGAAGGAAAGAAGGGGGAAAGTAAGAAATAGGAAGGGGAGAAAATAACTGGCTTTTATTTATTGAGCACTTAAGGAGCAGGCACTGTTCAAAGTGCTTTACTTATACTAATGTATTTAATCATCACAACAACTCTAGAAGAGAAATATTATTATTATCCTCATTTTTCAGATGAGGAGACTAAGGCGGAAAGTTGAGGTGCCTTACCCAATGACACACAGTCAGTGAGTCTGAGATTGAAGCCTGGCGGTCTGACTCCAGAGCTCACCACTTTGCACACTGCTGATCTTGAAGAGCTCCCACAGAACAGAGACAGTGCTCAATACTCTGCGGAGCTGACGTCATAGTAAGAGCACAGTTAAGTTCTGCTTAGACACAACTGGGTTCAGTCCTGGTTCCCCCACCTACTAGATTTATGGAAGTCACCCAATTTTCTGACCTTCAGTCTCCTCATCTCTAAATTGGACATCATAGCATTTAGCTCATAGAGCGACTGTAAGGATTAGATGGGCTGAGACCTTTAGCACCGCGCCAGAACACAGAATGAGGCAGATCAGCTTTAGTTTTCGTCTGATGTAATCCTCACAAGGACCTTATAAAGGATGCGTTATCTCCATCTCACAGATCTGAAGACTGAGACTGCAAGAGTTATCCAACCTGCCAAAGTCATATGCCTAATACGGGATGGGCGTGAGGAAGAACAGGATAGAGAGAAAAGGGAGAGGAGGAAAGAGAAAAGGAGGAGGAGTAGGCTCTAAGTGGGACAAAAGGAGAAGAAAATGGAGCCCGCTGTGGTGGACGCCACTTGACAGTTACCTCACGTGGCCTCAGAGGTTTTCAAGATGACATCTCTAGTCCACGCAAGGTTGATTCACTCACCATAGCTCTCCTTTCGTTCAGCTTAGGTCTCACTGTAACACAGGAGGAAGTCTGGACTCCCACCAAATTCCCTTCAGGAATTATTTATCCTTTAAGCTTGATATCTCAACATAAAAACTCAGATCACATGTACAAAGAAAATCCCTCATTGTATTTCATGTATTCAACCTTAGCTCTCCTTCCTACCTTAAAATCACAGATCAATGTTGCATTAACTTACTCATCCAACGTAAATTATTGCATCAGCATGAAACGAAAGAGCATACCACCGTTTATAGTGTCTAGCCCTTTTCTGATAAAATTTTATTTACAAGTTAGTCTGTCATTTAACTTCAATGAGAGCAAAGGCTTTGTAATAATAAATATACAAATTTAGTGTATAAATTCTATTTATGCACTTATATATGTATATATATATTAGTTTTTTATCTGTGCTATAACAAATTACCACAAACTTAGTGGCTCAATACAAGACTAATGTATTACTTTACAGTTCTAGAGGTCATAAGTTCAAAATGGGTCTTAGAAAATGAATACAGGTGTTAGCAGAGCTGTGTTTCCTCTGAAGGCTCTAAGGGAGAGCCCATTTCTTTGCCTTTTCCAGCTACTAGAGGCCACCTGCATTCCTTGGCTAGTGGCCTCTTTCTCCACCCTCAAAGTCAGCAGGGTGCCTTCAAATCTCTTTCTCTAACCACAACCATACTTCTGTCATGCACATCTCTTGTCATTACATCTTCTCTTTGACTCTGACCTCCTGCCTCCTCCGATAAGGACTCATGATTATATTGGGTCCATCGAGATTATCCAACATAATTCCCCCTTCTCCAGGTCCTTAACTTAATTATGCTTACAAAATTACTTTATCATGTAACATATTCATAGGTTCTGAGGATTAGGACATGAACATCTTTAGAACGTCATTATTCTACCAAAATATGCTACCTAATTTTTTTCAGCTCATTCACCTTTAAAAATGTGTAGAAAATCAAGACACAATAGCTTTATCAATAGGTACTAGCTTATTACCATGACCTTCCAGAGGAATCTAAAACTTGATATAAGACCCAGGGCACGTATCATTGAAAGTCACTCTTGTTCCAAGCTATAAAAAGTCCTGAAAAATTTTGTCCAATATTGTCCTTGACATTTTCACCATTAGAAAGAAAAATTAGGGTAAATCCTCCTAAATTTCTATTTGAATATTCAAATTTGTATTTTAATAAAAGACACTGATTTGAACCCTTTTTATATTGCCAGAAACCCATTTTTACTTTATACTTCAAAAGAGATAACCAAAGGTTTCCATGACAATTTGGCAGCATCTACACTGCTTTCTTAAGCAGAACAATCTTCTTAACATATCAGAGGAGTTCTTGTCTACCAGGTCCTAACAATGTTTATAAGCCTCAGAAATCAAAACTTCCGATTTTCTGTTTGACTATGTAGGCTTGGAAGCATGGTTCCTGGACTTGAGGATTAGACTGAGGTTCAAACAAAATACAAAGGATTTGTGTTACCAGTCTGGGGAAAAGGTGGAGACTGGCTGTGGCATTAGGATCACATGGGAGAGACCGGAGGAGTACCTAAAGGTTGCTAAACTCAATGCATAGGATGCTTCTGTACTAAGATAAACTGTCTCACCCAAATGCTAACGGCACCCCTATTGAGAAACACATGGTCCTCTCCCATTCACATTTACTCCAATCACCTCTGCTCCTTGTTTCCCCAAAGGCCTACTGTTTTCAGCCTAAAACAATATTTAAGCCACAGTTTTTGTGCTCTGGTAGAAGCTGTTAATATCTCAAACAATACCATATGGTGGTTAAGGTGAAAAACACTACTAGTTTGTAAAGATTGGCACTTGTCTGCAAGGCTGGATTAAAACTAAGAGGCCCTAAATTCTAAAAAGAGATTGTTATTCTTCTCCCCCATGTAATTCAAAATAAAAACGACAATAAACTGTAACGTAAGAAAGTTAAACTTAGGTAAGAAAGTTCTGATTTTTTATCTGGTGACTACTCTGATGTTTTTCATCAATATCAAATGCTTTAAATTTTGTTTTCTTCATTTCTTTTGCCTATTTATCACTGCTCATTGGATGAAAATTAAAAAGAACTCTTCATTTTGAATTTACTTATGAAGTAGGTTGTTGAAGGTTTGAAGATGAGAAAGCAAGCTGCTTGCTGCGTCCTGCATCTCTTGCTGAACTCCAGCTCTGGCTCCATCACTTGCTAGCTGGATGACTTTGTGGGAGGTGCTTAACATCTGTTTATCTGTAAAATGGGAAGAATGGAACATACTTAATGGTTTGTAAGGATTAAATGAAAAGCTACGTGCCTGCTATGTAATAAGTGCTCAGTATATTTTAGCTATTAATAGAACTGTTACTGTATCTCCTTCCACTCCCGCCATTCCTCAATATTCAAACATCTTTGAATGCTAGTCCTTGTGCTAGATCCTGAGGAGATATAGATGAGAGCCTTGACCTCACAGAGTTTATAATCTAAAAGGGAAACAGGTTTGTAAATAAGCAAATGCAACAAAGTGTCATAAGTTACTTGATTTAAAAGAAAGAAGGCTATATAGGCTATAGTTGGGGTGGGGGAGGCGTGCAAAAATGATGGTTAATTATGAAGGCTCAGGCATGTCTATGAAATTTCATTAAAAACAATGTTGTGGCTGATTTTATTTTCATCTAATTGAAAGCAATAGCTCTCATCCAGATCTGCAATGTATAGTACATGAAATTGTTTTAGGGAATATCGGCAAATACTTCTTGAAAGACCATATTGCCTGAGAATTCTTTGAACCCTTAAGAGTAAGACACATCTAGATAAGAAAAAAGTTGGCCAACAGCAATTGTAAGATACCGATTGTATCTATGCATTCTGATTTCTGAAATGCTACAGTATGAAAAAAGAATGTACGTGGAATCAATTGCAATGTGGTGTACGTAGACGTGGGCATGTGTATTTTGGGAACTAGTTCAGGCTCTTAGCATTGAAAATTAGTAAAGTGATTCATCTTCCTGTCTCACTTTGTCTACCGCCCCCCGCCCCCCCACCACCGACCGGTTCCAAATCTATCCTGGACACTAACCTTTACCGCTTTCTCAATTATGCACTTAAAACTTGTTGACGGCTTCCTCCATTCCTATACAACCAAATTCAAAGCAGTTGACAAAGCACTTTAACCTTCCCTTTTACAATCTCCTACCTCCCCACTCTCAAGCCTCTATACTATTCCATGCCCCCTTGCCTCTCAACCCCTACCCTTCCTTTTAACCAACATGAATCCTTTCCAAAGATTTTTATTCCTTCTTTGGAATATCTACTGTACTTACCAATTCCAGTAGTTATTTACTACCATTTATTGTCAATTGATATTTCCACTATCTCCCAGCCAGAAGTACAAGTTCTTCAAAGAAAATCTTTATATGAGAGACTACATTATGATAGTCCTGAATTCATACAATCTAACTAATGTACTCTTGGGTTAATACTTCCAGATGATTATATAATTGTAAAATATTTAATAATCGTTGTTACTATGCTTACAAATAAAACATAGCAAGTACCAAAAGAAGGTTAACCTATAAACACATAATTTATAAGCTTAACGCTTCTAACAAAAAAATTTCACAGCCATTGAGTAGTTCATGTTAGTGAGCCTTTGCAGTGTCGCCCTTTCAATTTCTATTGCAATTTTTGCACACATTGTTTCCTTCCACATCACTGTCCTGTAACCTGCTCACTCTGCACGCTGGCAACACTTATGTTAAGCTGCAATCTCCCTTTTAATACTTGAGGCCCAACTCTCTTCTACACAACCCAGCCTAGCATAGGAGGGGAGGCCATATGCACAAAACAATGAAGTAGATATTAAAATTAGTTTATTTTTCTACTTACTTTTAACAAATGAGAAGAAACACAGTAGTCTGTCTCATAAAGAACATTTATAATACATAACAATCCATAAAGCCTCATGGTGAGGTAGGAACAGCTTTGGAAAACAACGCACAGTCATAAAACATACAAAAAGTTAGGTAAAATGCTGCAGCACTAAAGACATTTTATCTGCATGTGCATTTAATGAGATGATAATTGCATTTTACTGTGCCACATCTGACCCAAAGGACAAGCTATGGCAGACACAAAACAACACAACATGGAAGTTTCATACAGAATCACAGAATACACTGGTACACTTCATTGTGCTGTTTCAAGGCAGAACCATAACATGGCAATTTGTGTCTTTTTATATATAACCACATATTAATTGTATGTTACATTCCCGTCAGCATCTTCTTGCCAAAGACACTGGACCATAAAATTTTTGGTTTAAAAGTTTAAACTGAACGACATAGAAAAGGCTCTTGTGCCAGTGAAAATGACTGCTAAACATTCCAGAGTTTGTTAGTAAAACAAAATAGCATTGCCACATGGTATCGGTAGAGCTACATCAAAATAGTGCTATTACAATTCCCATTTCAGATGGTCAAACACTGTATTTGACAAGTTTCAATTTAAAAAACAACAAACAAAAAAAACCCTCCACCTTCCCAAGAGTTTTAACACTGTTTAATGACTTAACTGAAGCTCTATTAAAATAAATATTTTTATATTGTAGAATTACTCTCCATTTATTTGTGTACATGTGAACATCTTAAGACAGCAGGTAAATGACATTTATATCATTCAAATGGTATCTGCTTACAAACAGTAAAAATCTTCAACTCAATACCAGTCAGCCTACTAAACACTTCACATCAGGTTCCATAGGCCTTTTCCCTCAAAACAAAAAATTAACTGAGGATGTCAACAAGATAGAAAGGTGTTAACATAGTCTTCTACCTATTGTGATTTTCCAAGGTGCTCTTGGTGGAAATTTTTCCTATTCAAATTCCATACCTTAGTTATTCAAATGTATCGTTTTCTAAAATGTTAAAATACGTACGGTAAAATTTTTGCGATTTTTTTTTAGGTTCTAGTCCATACTTTTACAATGCAGATGCCCTTCAAAAAAATTAATTAGACAATCATATAAGCTAAAAGGTGACAATGGAGAATTAAATCTCTCTCATCACTAAGGCTGCATTTGGCTGGGGGAAATTTCTGGGTTGGTTTTAATTCAGGCACATGCAGCACCTCCTTCTCACTAAACTGAGACAACAGACAAGTTTCTAAACACATATTCTAAATACACTGATCTTGCTCAAATATAAAAGAGCCAGCAGGAGAGATGCACCTCCTAAAACTGATGCAGTGTTATAAAACAGCGTATTTAAATATTGGGGTTAAGTCTCCTAATAACTCAGGGTATTTCCCTCATTTTCTTTCAGGAAGGAATAAGCTACTTTGGAAAAGACACTTAAATCCCACAATATTTAAATATAAAAGCATTTTTAAAAAAGATAATGCTAATATAGCTAAAAATGGGTTAGAAAGTGCATTGTAAAGAAATAAATAATTCTCTGCTAAAACTCAAAAGGTGAGTCAGCGCCCACTGATTTTGCTATTATGACAAAGTCCTTTGAAAAAAGAGAATCCTATGGTACCACTGTTACATATAAGCTACTTAAAAATTACGAAAAGTGAAATAACTGAAATCTAAGGACTGCTACCTTCAAAGCACGTTTGAAAAAAAAAAATAGCCCTTGTCCCATGCTCATACACCATTTAAAAAAATCCTCATTCAGTGGACGTCTTACATGGTATACAACCTCTAAGAAATAGACCCAATAGAGGGTTTATAAAGAAAACCCCACTGAACATAATATTTTACCAGTTATGCTATGATGTCATTACTGAAATGTTTCTATAACAAACTGTTTTAAGATCTTAATGTTTTATAGTTTAAAGTGTTAAGTCAGGAATGTACATGATACAGCACAATTTGAAGCTTTCTCTATCTTATTCACGCATATAATGAGAATCCCCAATTTCATGTTAAAAAAAATTTTTGCAAAATCCAAAGTAACTACCAGTTTAGGAATTGAATTATACAATATCAGATAAGAGTATTAAAAGATCAAGATGTATTGCAAATTGGCAGGTTATGGTTTTGGCCCATTATAGTAAATGTGAACTTACAAACTATTTTCCTAAAATTACCTCATTCTCATTGGAAAAATCGGCTGTTCTTAAATAGGCCCATTGCCAGCAATAGGCTTACACTAGAAAAAAACACCATCTACCACAAAAGATCATCCCTTTAAAAAGTTAACTGTCAAAGGCCAATGCTTTCATCTTAAGACCCATTAAACAATGAATTATTTCAAATCCTAAAAGGTAGCCATCCCAAAAGTAGTCAGCTATAAAAGTTACTGAAGTAGTCAAGATACCTTGTTTCTAGAAAAATAGAGTTATACATGATAACTGATATTAACATTCATCCTTTTGAGGACAAAAATCTACAGTCTCTTCACAAAGCATAACCCCTCTCTACCAAGAAAAATATAACTTAAATAGCCTTAAATAATATTGGTGTATGGATTTGAAATCCATAGCATCAATGAAATAGCCAAGAATAATTTCCTGTGCAGATACTGCGACACCTTGCAAAATAAGCCACTATGGGAAGATCTGAGCAATGTCAAACAGGATGACTTACAGAATCTTAATTATCAATTTTGTTTTTTACTAATAATAACTCATTTTGTTTCTTAAGAATTTAACATCCAAATTGTATTAACCTTCCGATTTCTTTTTTCTCCCATGTCAGTGGCTCTTGGCAAACCACAAGCATTGCTGGTTGTGCTTGAAAAGCTGTTTGAATTCATTCAGGATTGGTCACCATGAAATGACTTTAACTCTGAAAAGGTTTTTTACACTCACAATTTAAAAGATTACATTAATAAGCTTGCATTTCACATGTAATTACTAGATTAAGTTTAATGTCTTTAAAAATATTACTGTATATATTTTGTGAACAAACTTTCTGCTCAATATTCTAATGCCAATCTTTCAAAGAAAGTAATGCTGGTGAACAGGTCCATGTTTCAGATTAACTTTGGTAAGAAAAAACATGGGTTCAAATTCTCAGAATAATTTAGAAATACAGCCTGAATGTTAACTTTCAACAACCTAAAATATTTAATTTGGTAAACTTTCTTCCCTGATCTTACTGCCCATATGCCCCATTGTGTAAACTATAGTTCAATTTGTTAATTCTCACTATTAGAATAATACTCATCAATGCAGAATAGTAACCAAGCTTTCAGTATTATAAATACCCCATGTGAAGAAAAACAAGAACTTTCGCTAATAATATTCATGAGTCACTCTTAAAATATGTTGCCATTATGCTATGCAATTTAGATCTAAAAGGACAAGTTATATTACCTAAAACGTCAAAGGAAATAAACTCATTGATGCTTTTTGAAGTTCTAGTGATCATAATTCTAATAAACAAAGTATAACACTAGGGGAAAAGAGAAGCAAAGAAATTCCAGTAACAATTTTAATTTATTTATGCCCCTAATTTTTTACCATGGAAAAACTGGAAATCAAATGTCATTATGTTATATAAGGTTTATACTTACTTTAAACAAAAATGTAACATAGTGTTAAAACTGGCTTTCCAAAATTGTTACAGCGGAGCTGTACTCTGCACTAATGGTTACAAAGTTGTAATATAGAACTCTGTTAAGCAGTCCCATTATGTTCTTACAAAAATAGAACTAAACTGAGTGACCAGACAAGGACTTCAATTACACTACTTGGCAAACTTAGAATTTCAATGGAGTCTTTCCCTTCTTGCAGTTTAAAGCAAAAGTCAAATATCGCATCTTTTTCAAGACTCACAAAGATGATTCAGGTTGTTTGTTTGGCATTTTTTTAATCTCTATCACAACAGCAGGGATGCTTTCAACTTTAGTCCTCCTGGGCTTCTCTAGATTGTCACTAAGTTCTAGACAAGAAATGCTAACTGTCGGAGCCTTTTCTGCGTCCTTTCCAGAATGGGCTTGTGGCCGTGTCCCACAACATTGCTTCAAAGCACACTGAGTTCTGCAGGCAAGTTCACACGGGACTACACTTGATTTAGAGCCTACACTAGCAAATTCAGGCTGAATGGTGGTAGCGTGAATTCCGTGATTATGAAAAACGTCCTTAATGATTTTAGCCACCTGCATGTACGATGCCGGGTCTTCACATTTTATGTGAGCGGTGGCAATGATTCTGCTTCCAGCCAGCTGCCAAACATGTAATTCATGAACTTCCTCAACGCCTTCAACATTTCGAAGTTCTTTAATCAAATTTTTGATATCAATTTGTTTAGGAACAGTTTGTAGAAGAATGAGAGCAGATTCCTTAAGTAATGGATAAGTTGTGTAAAGAAGTATACAAACCATCACAATGCAAAGAGTTGGGTCTAAATATAGCACCCAGCAAGGACCAGCCTCATAAACTGTTGCATGAGTACCATTAATTATTTCTACAAATGCTTTGCAGGGGTCGGGGGTACACGGGTTCACACAGAACTCCCCCTCAGGACAACGTTTCCAAGAAAAGTAAAAGACCAAGGCATTTACTACTACAATCACTGAACCCAAAGCATCTCCAAAGACATGCAGAAAAACTCCACGCATGTTGAGTTGTCCGGCCTTATCGTCATCTTCCAATTCCACAAGGTCAGGTTCTCTGATAAGATTCCCATTCACCTGTACTTCCGTTGCATCATTTCTGGACTTTTCTGGATCTACAAAGAAATGAAAATTCTGCATCAAATATGTTTTAAGTGTTTATATAAACATCCTTACCTATCTCGTCTTAAGTGAAAGAGGTGGAAATTTTTCATAAAACATAATAAAAAATGTGCTCGGGGCAATTTAATATAAATTCACACACTGGGAACAAGCCGGGACAGAACGGCCAGGGTGAAACTAAGTCACTGAGATGATACTGCTTCCCCGTTCTCCTAACTACTCTCCTAGCTCGCCCCCTCCAAAGTTCATCAGCTTCTGTGAGAGTGTGGTCCTGTGAACGTTCTACCATACTTTTTGGCACATACCAAAAAGAAAACATCAAATTGAATGCTATGATCCCAAATTAAATGCAACAATGGATAAGCCTAATACAAAGGTCTGATCTGACACAGAGCTCTAGTCACTCTTTGTCACTGAGGTGTTATGGGTTAGTTTACTTTTAAACTTTTATCATGCATATAAATGATAGTCTTTTGGTGGAGGGGGTTTAGAAACTGACAAAACAACAATACAAACATATCAACAACCAAAAACTTCAGGAAAAGTTGGAACTAAATGATCACTATCTACCCTACTAGCTCTTACCCTAGTATGTATCTTTTAAAGAAATTATGCACACCAGAGCAGCTTAATTTTCTTTGGAATAACACCCCTGGAGTGGGAGTAAGAGGAAATTCAATTGTTTATTAAACTTTTTCAATGTACAACTTGAATTTCCTTAACACGATATCCTGCATCTTGAAAAAAGGAAAACTGTCTACCTCATATCATACAACTGGATAAATAAATATAAATGGAAAACAATTGTGAGGAAATACACTAAATTGTTAATGCCCGTGAGCTTGGGTAGTAGGGCATTGGCTGATTCCTTTCTCTCTCTCCTTTCTTTCAACATTTATTTTCCAACTTTCCTTCAAGAGCCCTGGTGTGTAGAATGAACAGCATCCATTAAAGCTATAAGATGAATAAGTCACTTTTATTTTAGTATGATTATGAAAAGTCCTCAGTGAAATGTTAAACATGCCCAGACAAGTCCTAAGTCTAGGATTTTCAGAATTAGGTTAGATTTTAGACAATTAACTGAAACATACACTGCTGTTCATAAAAGAAACCTTTACCCAGGCTTTTGAATTCAGGACAATTAATGGCTAGATGGCTCTGAACACAAAATGAAGAAACTTGTGGAAAGGGTGAAAGAACTACTCGGGCAGAGCAAGGTCTCAAACAGCCACCGACTAAGGACGAATTGGGGGAGTCTCTCCGTTTCCCAGTTAGAGCCAGGAAATTTTATTAGCAAGCATTTCTGATCCTGTTAAAACCAAAATCACGCAGTCTCCCGAAAAGACAGCCTGTAAAGACAGCCCAGTGCGGCTGCGGACGGCGGCGGGCTGACAGTCGCCTCCCGACCCTCCTCCCACTCTCAGATCCGCAGTCCACCTGCACCCCCAGATGCGCCTCCCGCCTCCTAACACCTGGGCTGCAAGGGGGTCCCACTTCCCGGTCCTCCCCGGCGAGCGCGGGACGCGGCGGCTCGGCGCGGGCCGGCTCGGGCACCAGGGGGCGTGCGGCCACCCCGCCCGGGGCCGGGCCGGGGTCGGGGCCGCCCGAACCCAACTACCTGCGGCGGCCACTTGCTCTCCTCACCTGTCCGGTCCAGTTTCAGCCCGTTGGAGTTGCTACTATTGGACACCAGGGTGTTGGTCTCCTCCTGGTCAGGCCTCTGCTCGCCCGGGGTCACGCTGTTGTCGCTGCCCCCGGAGCGGCTGCTCTTGCCGCGGACCCCCTTGGGGAGGCCGTGGCCGTGACCCCCGTGCGAGTGGCCGTGGCCGGAGTCGTTGCCGAAGCCGCTGTGATGGTGGAAGAGGCAGAGCCCCAGCACGTTGACCACCAGCCCCGCCACGCCGACCCCGAGGACCACCAGCGGCTGCTGCATCTCGTGCGGCTCGATGAAGCGCTCGATGGCCTCCAGGAGGATGGCGAAGCAGAGGCCGGTCAGGAAGATGGCGTTCACCAGGGCCCCCATCACCTCGGCCCGGATCCAGCCGAACGTGTTCTTCTGGGTGGCGTGGGTCCGCCGGGCGAAGCGCTCGGCCACCAGCGCCACCACCAGCGCCAGCACGTCCGACAGCATGTGGAAGGAGTCGGAGAGCATCGCCAGCGACGAGGTCACCCGGCTCACCACCACCTCCAGCACCATGAACATGAAGGTCAGCATCAGCATGCACAGCAGCCGGCCCCGGTTCCGACCCCAGCACCCCATGGCGGCGGCTCCGGGGCCCGCTGAGCGCGGCCCGGCGACTCGCGAGGCGGCGCGGCGCCGAGGGTCGGCGACCCGGCCACAGGGGAGGGAGCCCGGCCGCCGGAAAACCGCGGCGGGGCCTCCGCGGCCGGTCGGGGGCGAGCCCGGGTCAAGCCTCCGAGCCCCGCTCCTGCGGGCGGCCCCGGCGGGCGGGCGGCGCGCAGCTCCTCAGGCGCCCGTCCTCGGAGCCGGCGCGGAGGCCCGGCTCAGCCGCGGCAGCCCCCCCACCCACAGCGCGGCGGCGGCGGCGGCGG